>NW_026261603.1:16594-102117 GCF_900747795.2 Erpetoichthys calabaricus | reverse complement strand
ATACAAGGGACGCTATTGGCAGATGGCTGAGAAGCTACCCAGCTTACTTTTCTCTGTCTCTTGCGCTGACTTTCTCTGATCCTGACGTAGGGGGATTGAGCAGGGGGGCAGTTCGCACACCTAGACGATATGGACGCTCGTCTAAAAATGCTGAAAGATTATCTTCACGTTGCTATCTTTTGTGCAGCTGCTTCCTGAAACGACATGCTGCACGGTGCTTCGCATACTTAAAAGCTCAAAGGGCACGTATTGATTTTTTTATCTCTCTCTATCTCTCTCTCTCTCTCTCTCTCTCTGCTCCTGACGGAGGGGGTGTGAGCTGCCGCCTTCAACAGCTTTGTGCCGCGGTGCTTCGCATACTTAAAAAGCCAAACAGCCCTATTGATTTGTTTGCTCCTTTGAAGAGGAAGATATGTTTGCATTCTTTTAATTGTGAGACTGAACTGTCATCTCTGTCTTGTCATGGAGCACAGTTTAAACTTTTGAAAAAGAGACAAATGTTTGTTTGCAGTGTTTGAATAACGTTCCTGTCTCTCTACAACCTCCTGTGTTTCTGCGCAAATCTGTGACCCAAGCATGACAATATAAAAATAACCATATAAACATATGGTTTCTACTTTGCGGATTTTCTTATTTCGCGGGTGGCTCTGGAACGCAACCCCCGCAATGGAGGAGGGATTACTGTATTGTGAAAGTAATACATTAGCAGAATTATAAAATATTTGTCTCCCTTTTTTCAATGTTTTTCTCTCTCTCTCAAAATAGGTAGTTGAAATATCATATTCTTTTTGTTCTTAACATCAGCCATATCATACATATTGCATACCAGGGATTTTTCCTGCCTTACATCCAAACCTGCTGAGGTAGACTTCAGATTTCCTGCAATCCTACTCTGGATAAACATGTTTAGATAATGTATATGTTGTTCTTAATCTCAGACTCTCTGAGATCTCTGTTGTTTTATGTCTGTCCGTACTCCTATTACCTGCTCTTGCTCTTCTCATTATGGGTTTATTGTCCTTTATGGTGGTCTATTCAAGACTCACTGCCCCTAACCTTGACACTACGTGCTTGTTGTTCTTTGTTTCCCTCAATAAAGCTAGGTGAGGTCTGCACACTCATTCAAGTCTAAGAACCCTGTTCTTCCTAAGCCCCTGTGATTTTCATGAGAAAATATTTTTAAAATGATAAAATTGTGTAAAATTGTTCATATTCAGTGTCTAGTTTTGATTATGTTTGTTTTAATCAGACAAAAACAAAACCAGATAGTAAACCAGGCAGTGTAGTAAGCTTACACTAACATTAAACTCGTATCCAAATCTGTTAAGTGTACAGTTCTGTCTGATTGTGACACAAAACTAACTCTGTAGGCGCTCCATGCCATAATTACTAAAACTAAAACTGAAACTAATATATATAAAAATAAAATAGAAATGTCTTTGTGAAATAAAAACAAAACTAAAACTAAAAATACACGATGAAGGAAAACTAAAACTAAACTGAATTTCCAAGTAAGGTCAGAAAAAATATAGAAATAAAAACTAATATAAAAAGGCAAAACTATAATAACCTTGGTGAGAAGGTAATTGTGTTAAAATAAAAGTATTTCTGGACCAGAGACTTGTGTATATTAGTTGTATTCTACTTTAAGGTGTCAGACGTCACCATGTCAGACCTGTGAGATGGAGATATTAAACAAGATGGTCTAGGTGTTGGTCAAGGGGCTTCTGATTTAATTTAATTTCATGAACTCTTTGCATATTTACCTTCTTCCATCTCTTGTGAATTGTAAAGCTCAGAGTTGTGTCTTTATTTCCATGTTTGATGTATTTCTACTTCATTTATGAACTTTGCATTATTTCTAATGAATTTGCTATTGTAACTATGACTCATACTTGTATGATGACACCTGGTGGGGTGTTCTATGTGGGAAGTAAATGTGAGGTAGAAGGTGCCTGCTGTCCAGGATCACCAACCCCAAAGCTGGAGGAGTTCTGCTGTTTTCAGAACTTTGCACATCTGGACAGTGACTCACATAACTCAGTGATAGAAGGTGAGGATGAGAAGACCTAAAGGGTCACCTCCTAACCAGCCACTAGAACGAGGAAGAAATGATAATACGAGGTTTATTATTAGGGAATTTAGATGAAGCTTTACACCAAATATAGAGAGTCTCATATGGTGTTTTGCCTTTTTTGCTGCACATGTGGAAAAGCTGCCTGGTTGGGTGGATAGGATCCTGGCTGGAGTAGGGAAGGAAGGATCCAGTTGTCATTGTCACATGTGTCCAGTTCTAAATTAAAAATGATAAGAGGATGAATCAGACAACCAGAACTGCAGAACAATTTCAAGATATTGGTAAAAAGCTGAGGAGCACAAGTGACAAAGTAATCAGAAGTTCAGCCTATGCCACATTAAGGCTGAGGACGATGATAGATAGATAGATAGATAGATAGATAGATAGATAGATAGATAGATAGATAGATAGATAGATAGATAGATAGATAGATAGATAGATAGATAGATAGATAGATAGATAGATAGATAGATAGATAGATAGATAGATAGATAGATAGATAGAAAATGGCCCGTATAGAATCTTTATATAATTAAAGATTTATTCTTCATAAAGTTGTATTCCAAATACACAGACACTCTTTTGACCCAAACAAGCCAATCCAAAACAAACAAAGTTTCCAAACAGAATCCAAAGACAGTTGTTGAAAAACAAAGCACAGGCTGAACAATCCTGAAAATCACAAAAGCATAAGGAGCAGCTAAAAGAACACAAGAACTTGACAAAATCACAGAGTACATTCACAATGAAACTGTAGGAGACCCTCAGGGTTTATAGGGCAGAAGGGAAGCTCGTGGTGGTGACTGGCAGATGGTCCACCTCTTGGTGGGCCACACACAAACCACAGGGAACATAAGAAAGTCAGCTTATAGAGAAGGTCAAATACAATGAATAAAGCAGATACTCAACCAAATCAACATTAACATAAACAAATAAACAAAAAAGACATGAAAGAAGACTTGGAACTACATCTAGTGGAAGGAATCCTGGCTGAAAATGTCACAGTCATTATTGGTGTAGAGAGGGGATTTCATGCATCAGTAATAAGCAGGAATTCTAGGAGGAAACAACAAAAGCAGATGAGTGTAGAAACATAAACTGAAGTGAAGGTCAGTCTGTGAGGTTGGCTCTCCTTCACTTGTACTTTTTCATCTGTCACCTCTGTGCCTAGATTGGACTACACAGTGTTGAGTGACAGATTGTGCCCCGCCTACTTTCTTTGAACTAAAGACACACCCCACTGGTCTGGACCAGCTGTGTTTAGTACTTTAGTACACTCGATGGTGTTGGTCTGTTTAATTTGAGTCTGTGTTAAATAAATTAGGTTGGATAAGTTTGGTCTGTCTGGGCAAAGAAATGTGTGTGAAGAGTTCTGTGTCTGCTGGATGAGAACTTTCACATAAATGAATCCTGGCAGAACTGGGCATCAGAGAGTGTGCTACCATAGACAGTCTGCCAGATCACTACAGGGTCAGAGCTACACTAGTGATCATAATGGAAGCCAATTGGGGGTTTCTGCCAATTAACCAAACTGAAATGTGAGGATGTGGTGGAAGATCTAGAATAACTGGAAGAAACCCACTGAGATACTGGAAGAAGTGGTAAACTCCAAATGGAAAGTGAACGGAGGAAAGTGGACATGAGATTCATCAGATGCCACCACTGGACAACATTACTGTCCTTTGTGATAAAATATGAAAGCTGAACTAAAATATTTGGAGCTGTACATTATGTAAAGTCTGCACTCAGTCAAACAGTGGAGATCCTTAAGTTATGGAGTCTAATAAAACTGAGAAATACCAGAATGAACAAGAGAAGACCATTACGATCTCCAGAATAAATCAACAATATCCCATCTCTCCAAATGAGGTATTGTACAGGAAAAGACAGGCTCTCCAATCAGAATGAAACCTCTTGATAACAAAAGAACCTGAACAACTCATCTTTAAATCGTAACATCATTACGGTGAACATGGAGAGAAGGCTAATAAGATCTTTGCTCAGCAATGACCAAGCAGGAAGTTTGCAATGCAATAACAGAAATTACCAGCTCAACTGGAGATAAAGTAATGAAGCCTAAACATATAACTCACACATTTAGCAAGTACTATAAGTCTTTATATTCTACTCAGTTTAAAGAAGACAAGACACAATCTGAGGAGTTCTTTGATGTAATGCAAATACAACAGCTGGACACTCTTAGTGAAGAGGAACTGGACAAATCTCTGAAACTCTCAGAACTTCTGGATGCTGTAAACTCACTCCAAAGTGGGAAAATATCAGGCCCTGATGGCAACCATTGGAATTTTATAAAGACGTTTTCAACTAAGTTAGTTCCACTATTATTAGCAAAGTTTACAGAAGCTACAGACAACAAAAATCTACCCAAAAAACCTACACAATTTTCCACACCTCCCACCCATTTCTTTTCCAGAAGAAATCCTGATCAGTCCTGAGGAGTCATTCAGCATCTCAGCAACATATAAAAACATTACAAAGAATCTCCTCTTTAAGGCTTCTTGGATACGGTGTGAAAAGGACCTTTTAATGAATATCTCAGAAAAGAAGTGGAAGTCAGTCCTGCGTAAAATACACTCCAGCTCCATATGTGCGAAGTATTCAACCATTTGATTTTGACTCTTTCATCGATCACATTAATCTCATTTAAAATTGGGAAGAATCCAACCTGCAAGTGTGACAATTGAGGTCCAGCCTCACTGGGCCACATGTTTAGTGAGGACAACAAAGTAACATAATTTAGGGCCAAAATGTTTGAATGTTTTACCAGACAGCCGTGGGGTCACAATCACTCCTAACTCACTAACAGCTGTGGTTGATGGGCTACCAGAGGGGCCAAAAGTGGAGGAGGACACATTGACTGTAACTGCCTTGACCACATTGTGAGCTCGTGGACTTGTCCTGCTGAACTTGAAGACCCCCAGCACACCTGTGATAAGTCACTGGGTCACTGATGTTTGACATTTAAAAAAAACAAATTCTCACATAGAAGATCTGTTCAAAACCTTTATAAAATATGGCAAGATCTAATTAATAAAACTTTAAAATAAACATCCATAGCAGGGGAAAAGGAAATTCTGCCTTTTTATTTATTTATTTAATTTATTTATTTATATTCCTAAATTATTATGAATTTTGTACCAGCTCTCGGTTCTTCTCTCTTTTTCTTGTTTGCAGCGTGAATCCTGTTTGGTTGTTTTTTGCATTTTTTTGTTTGTTTAGATTTCTGTTTTAACTTTCTGATTTTTATTTTTCATTTTGACTTTGAAAGTCATTTGTTGTATAAGTTGAACTTGATTGTATGCAATGCTATTTTTAAAATAGAAACAACTTAGACCATTAATGGACGTTGTGCCCGCTGATCTAATTCAGAACATCAGCGTCGACCTTCAGTGTGAGTTTCTGTTAGTTGACTTAAGTTCCCTTTAAGCAGCTGATGGAATATCAGAGGACTTTATGGTGATGCTGTCTGAGTCTCCAATGAGTAACACCTGGGATTCTGTCAACAGTGAAAGGCCATGAAGGACACCACACAACGTCTTCTCTAACTCTCCCTTCTCGTGTCCCTACTCATCATCACCAGTGAAGCTCTGCTGCTCTTCAAGTTCTCCTTTATTTCTCCTCTCTTTGATATGAAGTGTTATCTTCCTAATCCACTCACCTTCATCTCCTCCATCGCCCTCCTCGTCTCCTTCAGTGTCTTCTCTCTCTTCTCAAGTCCCCTCTTGATGTCTCTCAGTGTCCCCCCCAGCTGTTTCTGTTTGGACACACAAGAGGACACGCGTGGTCAGATCAGAATTCACATTCACTTTGTGATTTCTTCTTCTCTTTCTGACTCCTGATATTTTCACAACACATTTGTTTGACATTTCACAAACAGGAATGACAATAAAGATTAAAAGAAAGGTTTAATTTAAATGATGTAAGATTGATTTTGGGTTTGAAGAGTGCATCAAATACAGAAGACAGTTTGAAGGCACACTGGTGTGTGAGTTAGTTCTTGACGTTTAGAAGACATCTGTCAGAGGGGGACACTTTTACATTTTTTTTGTGCACTGGGTGGTTCCATTAGGCACCCACTGTTGGGACTGGGGGGTGAGAAGTTAAAAGGCTATCTGTACCTATTAATGGTATTTGCTGTCCTGCAAGAGAATCACTGCTTTGAAGTCTGGCCTTGGTAGAATGTCTGTATTTACCTGGCTTAGAAATATTGGTTCCTAATCAGCATATCTGTACTTATTAATGTTTGGTAACCATACATTTTGTTAACTTGTGTTTTTATTAATTGTTAAACCCAGGCAATTTAGATGTGCCATTGATTAAACTGTTTGTCCAGGACTGACAACTGAGGGGTGAAGTAAATATAAACTGCTGGCCAGCAGAAGGCAGGAGGGACAGTCCACAGGAAACGCTGCCAAGACACTCGGACAGGGCACAGGGGCTCGCAGGCAGACAAGAGTACCTGGCTGGCACAACGTGAGGCACAAGGACGGCAACACTTCCAGAGAGGAAGAGACAGCTCCACAAAGAGACGCTGGATGTGGGTTCAGTGAGAGAGGGAATCTGTATGAAAGGACCCAGTAAAGCTGACAGACGAGGAATGAGGCGTGCCTAGGTCCCAGTAACACAAGGAGCCCAGAGTGGAAGAAAAAGGAACAACGAAGAGACGCTGACAGGGAGTCAACAATTTGACACAACTTCTGCCGGGGAACAGAGTGCATCCATGAACAATTAAGTGTTGGGGTAACACAGTGCCCAAACTGGACTCTGCACCACTAAAGGTTGTATCCACCAATTCCTGTTTTTACGGACTTTTAGAGTGTGGACTGTGTATTTTTCTTTTAAAAAAAGGAAATGAATTCCTGATATGTTTAGGTTCTTTTATGTTCGTTTATCTTTTTAATGTACCTTATATTGTCTTGTACAATAGAAATTACTGTTGCCTTTTTCTGAAATTACTGTTGTGTCTTTCATTGTGTGTTTACTCACCGCCCAATTTAAAGAAACCTGTGTGCTATTATTGGTAAATTTCAGGAGTTCCCAGTCTGTTAATAAAACTGGGTGGCGTAGTCGGATATTTTAATGGTGTCTAAGTTAGATTACCTATAAGTGTGACCAGACACCTGTGACACATCACATCGACAAACTGGGAAATGTGAAGTTCACACAACACCAAAAATAATAAAAACAAACTGGAGTGTAAAGTAAAGAAACTGGTGAAAGGCCAGGAGGACTTAAACACGTCATGTCAGTAATTATAGGATCTACAAGGCCATTTGATATCCTGAGTCAGACATGTGAGGACGTTGTCTGCCGTTGTCATTTTCTGGAGTCAAGTAAGATACCAAAATACACAAACGATTCTGTTGAATTCAGGAAGAAGGCAACTTAAAGGAATTCTAAACTCAGAAATTATATTTTTATATGTTACTTACCTCTGGTGTTTTGTTTAGGTGACAGATTATTATTTTTAATTAAACTAGTGAGCTCCGCCTCCTGCTCACTTTGCTCGCCCACCCGCAGGTTTGGTTCGTACGGCGCTTCAAACATTTAAAAGCCTGTACAGCACCTGTCCTTTTGTCTCACTGCCTTGTCTCTCTTCTCCCCCCGATATCCTCTGCTCCTGTGGTGGTCCCGCTCCCGAGGCGCACCCATATGAACAGGAAGATTTTCTATTCTTCTAATTGAGAGACAGAACTGTCCCCTCCGACTACACACAGAGCTCGATTCACTTCTGAAAGAGACTTATGTTTGTTTGAAGTGTCTGAATAACGTTTGTCTCTAAAATCTCCTGTGTATCTGTGCCACTCTGTGACCCAAGCGTGACCGCATACGTGGATTTCACTTTCACCAAACCACAAATCTTTTAATTCTCACGGAGAGGTCTCTTCATTGTGAAGAAACACTACTTTACTGCGATGGCAACACGAATTACACGATCTACAAGTCTCTGACTTAAAGTTTCAATACAAACAATATATTCAATCTCATTTTGCTGTTCTCGTATTTCACTGAGTAATAATTTCTGTTTGTTTGTGTGAATGCGATCTTTACTATCATTTTTTGCAGACTTTCGAAATGGCCAAAGTCTCAATCTTGTGGATCTTGCTTCGGTCTCTCTGGACTTCCAAAAAGTCTCTTCAGAAAGATCACGTCTCGTCTCTTATAATAGAGAGATGTTTATTATGTTTATGTGTTTTGGTTTCACCAGAGCCTTCAAGACCACCCAGCCATCCCTGTTAAGGGGTCAGCTCAGAGATGTGCAGGTGGGTGAGCCTGTGGTGTCCTGATGATGGACTATCTGTCAGGCAGACTCAAGGACTGAGTGAGCAACACTGGAGCAGCACAAGGAACAGGCCTGTCTGCTTTACTCTTCACTCTGCGCACCTCACACTGGAAAGAACACAATTTCTGTTTTCTTGTATATCCACAAATCACCTAAGGAGTGTCTCAGTGGGCTTTAACAGGCAGTGTTTTTGAGAGCCGCCCCACTCCAGATTCCCTAAGAATAGAAGAAAAACAAGAAAACCGAGGTTGAATACACAGACAAGAGAGCTAATGTGTCAAAGCCCCAGTCCACCTAAACTGCATGTCTTTGGATTGTAGGAGGAAACCCACATGAAGACAATGAGAACATGCAAACTCTACCAGGGACAAGTCACAGTCGATAGATAGATAGATAGATAGATAGATAGATAGATAGATAGATAGATAGATAGATAGATAGATAGATAGATAGATAGATAGATAGATAGATAGATAGATAGATAGATAGATAGATAGATAGATAGATAGATAGATAGATAGATAGATAGATAGATAGATACTTTATTAATCCCAATGGGAAATTAAATGAATTTATAATATAAGGACAACTGAAGATGTACGTATTCAAGTGTATACAGACAGATGACATCAACAGACAACACCAAAAATAAATAATAATAATAATAGTAATGATCATATTTTTTGTATTAATTTGTAGGCGTCTTTCTAAACGTCTTTCTAAAAATGAATAATGCCTCCCTGTACCTCCCTATGCCGTCACTGTTCGTAGATGGCGCCTTACACGGTGCGTTCTGCATACTGGTGCAATCTACGATGGGGAATTCCAGTTGCATGGCGATTCCCTTAAACGCCATGTTATGTCAAAATATTGTGAAAATAATTGACAATATGTTTTTACATTTTTAAATGATAGTTAAAAGTTGATTAAAAATGATTATCACATAATTGTTGTGTTTCGTAAATTATCTGTTATTTAACTTAAAATAAATGTCTAGTGCGTAGAAAGCATTATTTTCTGTTTCAAGCAAAAAACAAAAATCGTCCCAGTTTGAGGAAAAAATATTCTGGTAAGTCTATTTAATTCTGTTCTTGGATATTTTTAAATTCATTTACATTATGTAAAAGTGAAAATCGTACAGCTGATTACTATTGGAAAAAATTGTTATAACTTTTTTACTAATAAAGATTTATTAACAAATTTTCAGAAAATATTCTTCAAATCTTGTACTAAGAATATGTATAAATAGATTTGCTAAATTGACACAAAAGCCATAAATAAATTAAATAATCAAAATGGTAAATCTACAGTTTTCATGTCAAAATGAACACCGTACATTTCAAAAACACCTTTAAAATCGCCCCCAAATGTTAAAATTTCTAAAATTTCGTATGCCATTTTCTCTTCAAGTAATGATAAAAATGCGATCAGATCTTTATCGAAAAGCATCCATCCATTCATCCATTCTCTTCCGCTTATCCGAGGTCGGGTCGCTGGGGCAGCAGCTTGAGCAGAGATGCCCAGACTTCCCTCACCCCGGCCACTTCTTCTAGCTCTTCCGGGAGAATCCCGAGGCGTTCCCAGGCCAGCCGGGAGACATAGTCCCTCCAGCGTGTCCTGGGTCTTCCTCGGGGCCTCCTCCCGGTTGGACGTGCCCGGAACACCTCCCCAGGGAGGCGTCCAGGAGGCATCCTGATCAGATGCCCGAGCCACCACATCTGACTCCTCTCGATGCGGAGGAGCAGTGGCTCTACTCTGAGCCCCTCCCGGATGACTGAGCTTCTCACCCTATCTTTAAGGGAGAGCCCAGACACCCTGCGGAGGAAACTCATTTCAGCCGCTTGTATTCGCGATCTCGTTCTTTCGGTCACTACCCATAGCTCATGACCATAGGTGAGGGTAGGAACATAGATCGACCGGTAAATTGAGAGCTTTGCCTTACGGCTCAGCTCCTTTTTCACCATGACAGACCGATGCAGAGTCCTCATCAATGCGGACGCCACACCAATCCGCCTGTCGATCTCACGCTCCATTCTTCCCTCACTCGTGAACAAGACCCCGAGATACTTGAACTCCTCCACTTGAGGCAGGATCTCGCTACCAACCCTGAGAGGGCACTCCACCCTTCTCCGGCTGAGGATCATGGTCTCGGATTTGGAGGTGCTGATTCCCATCCCAGCCGCTTCACACTCATCTGCGAACCGATCCAGAGAGAGCTGAAGATCACGGCCTGATGAAGCAAACAGGACAACATCATCTGCAAAAAGCAGTGACCCAATCCTGAGTCCACCAAACCAGACCCCCTCAACGCCCTGGCTGCGCCTAGAAATTCTGTCCATAAAAGTTATGAACAGAATCGGTGGCAAAGGGCAGCCCTGGCGGAGTCCAACTCTCACTGGAAACGGGTTCAACTTACTGCCGGCAATGCGGACCAAGCTCTGACACCGGTTGTACAGGGACCGAACAGCCCTTATCAGGGGGTCCGGTACTCCATACTCCTGGAGCACCCCCCACAGGATCCCCCGAGGAACACGGTCGAACGCCTTTTCCATGTCGACAAAACACATGTAGACTGGTTGGGCGAACTCCCATGCACCCTCCAGGACTCTGCTAAGGGTGTAGAGCTGGTCCACTGTTCCGCGACCAGGACGAAAACCACACTGTTCCTCCTGAATCCGAGGTTCGACTATCCGACGGACCCTCCTCTCCTGAACCCCCGAATAGACTTTTCCAGGGAGGCTGAGGAGTGTGATCCCTCTGTAGTTGGAACACACCCTCCGGTCCCCCTTCTTAAAGACGGGGACCACCACCCCGGTCTGCCAATCCAGAGGCACTGTCCCTGATGTCCATGCGATGTTCTAGAGACGTGTCAACCAAGACAGCCCTACAACATCCAGAGCCTTGAGGAACTCCGGGCGTATCTCATCCACCCCCGGGGTCCTGCCACCAAGGAGTTTTTTGACCACCTCGGTGACCTCAGTCCCAAAGATGGGGAAGCCCACCTCCGAGTCCCCAGGCTCTGCTTCATCATTGGAAGGCATGTTATTGGGATTGAGGTCTTCGAAGTACTCCCCCCACCGACCCACAACGTCCCAAGTCGAGGTCAGCAGCGCACCATCACCACCATATACAGTGTTGACACTGCACTGCTTCCCCCTCCTGAGACGCCGGACGGTGGACCAGAATCTCCTCGAAGCCGTCCGAAAGTCGTTCTCCATGGTCTCCCCAAACTCCTCCCACGCCCGAGTTTTTGCCTCAGCAACCACCGAAGCTGCATTCCGCTTGGCCTGCCGGTACCTATTAGCTGCCTCCAGAGTTCCACAGGACAAAAGGGACCGGTAGGACTCCTTCTTCAGCTTGACGGCATCCCTCACCGCCGGTGTCCACCAACGGGTTCGGGGATTGCCGCCACGACAGGCACCGACCACCTTACAGCCACAGCTCTGGTCAGCCGCCTCAACAATAGAGGCACAGAACATGGCCCATTCGGACTCAATGTCCCCCACCTCCCTCGGGACATGGTCGAAGTTCTGCCGGAGGTGGGAGTTGAAGCTACTTCTGACAGGGGGCTCTGCCAGACGTTCCCAGAAGACCCTCACAACACGTTTGGGCCTACCAGGCCTGACCGGCATCCTCCCCCACCATCGAAGCCAACTCACCACCAGGTGGTGATCAGTTGACAGCTCTGCTGCTCTCTTCACCCGAGTGTCCAAGACATGTGACCGCAAGTCCGACGACACGACCACAAAGTCCATCATCGAAATGAGGCCTAGGGTGTCCTGGTGCCAAGTGCACATATGAACACCGCTATGCTTGAACATGGTGTTCATTATGGACAATCCGTGACGAGCACAGAAGTCCAATAACAAAACACCACTCGGGTTCAGATCGAGGGGGCCATTTCTGATCGGGGGGGCCATTTATCGAAAAGCAGTGCCGCACAAAATAAATTTTTAACTAAATTTTGGGGTTAAAGTCAATTTCTACAGGTTTTGTCAGGAGATTGGATAATTTGTAGTCCCTAGAATAACGGCAGATAAAATTAATATTTGTAGCCATTTAAGCCACTTTGGAGTCACTTTGAGACCTAAAACATCCTTAAATACGAGATGTAAAAAATTTCAAAAAAGCTGAAACAAAGTCTGCGCTAATTGATATTTTGGAATTTGGTTTGCTTCATCAAAAACTAGAGATTTTCACAAAAATTTTGGTCCTAGTCTCATTTTGATACGACAATTTTCACGACCCCTAGGTACTATAACAATTAAAGCTGTTCAGTTTACGACATGGAGGTGGCAGTTTTGCAGTTTTAATGCATATAACCGCTCTAAGCATTACATTGTAGTGCGACTTTAACTGTCATGAATTTTTACCATTTTAATTATTTAATTTATTTATGGCTTTTGCGTTCATTATTTAGCAAATCCTTTACACACATTCTTAATATAAGGTTTAAAGAATATTCTGTGAAAATTTTGTAACTAAATCTTTCTTAGTAAAACAGTTATCTCTATTATGTATAGAAGCAGATGTGTTACGTAAGATTGATTATGAAGATCTAATCAAAGAGTTTGCAAATAAAAAAAGTAGGAGAAAATTATTAAGATAACAATAAAATGAAGCGTACAAAAGTAAATATTATTTTCTTTCTTACATATAAGTGTATTTTGTTTAATTTTGAATTTTCAATAATAAAATACAATTTCATTTTCTAGTTTGTTATTGTTTTAATATTTTGAATTACTAGTGTAAGGGGGCACTAAAATTACTTAGTGCTTAGGACATCTAAGGGTCTTAATCCGGCCCTGTGGTTGTGTGATATTCTGAAGTAGTGACAACAATGACTTGGTGTTTCCTTCATTGGTAGAAATCATGAGTGTAATAGTTAGATTTAGTTTGGCCAATACAGTCCTTGTAATAAAGTATATGGTGTTTGTACATCTCTTTGTGAACAAAGAGTCCAGTTTTATTATATAACTGTTCAAGTCGCTGGCCTTTGGCTTTCAAAAGCGGAAGTTCATGCGTGAACCAGGGAGCAGAAAAGGAGACAGAAACAGATCAAGTTTTAATGGAGAGACAGAGTTAAGAATACCATTGAGTCCAGTGTTATAGTGTGAGACCAGTTCTTCAGGAGTGGAGAAATTATGAATGTCCATAAGGGAATCAAAAACTAGAGGAAAGACAGTCTAAGTTAATCTTAATATTACAGAAAGACATGAAACGGGACAGCTTAGTATTGGAAAGTCCAAGTTTAACATTGAATGAAATAAGAAAATGATCAGTTATGGGGAGTTCATCCGCAGTACAATCAAGCGGGTAACTCCAGAGCAGCAAATCAAGTCCAAGATATGTCCTTTAGAATGAGTGGGAACATCAGTGTGCTGCTGGAATCCAAAACTCTCAAGGCAGGATGAAAAGTCTCTAGTAAGAGGGACATTGATATTATCCATTTGTATATTGAAATCCCCCAGAAGTATTATGTTTGATGAAACAGTAGATAAGTGTGTAAGGAAAACAGCAAAGTCATTCAGAAAGACATTATTTGGTTTAGGGGGCCGGTAGACAGTTGCAATGATAGTAGGAATAAGTCCAGTTAATTGACACACAAGAGATTCAAAAGAACTGAAGGCAGGAACAGACAACGGCAGGACTTTCCACTTCTCACGATACATTAACGCGAGACCTCCACCTCGGCCAGAGTCACAGGGTTGAGAGATAACAAACCCCGGGGGAGTTCATTCGTTAAGATGGGAAAAGTCATGGGGTGGTTGCCATGTCTCAGTTAGACAGTAAAAGTCAAACTTACGATCAGTGAGGAGGTCGTGGATGAGAGGCCTATTGCTGGTGAGTGAGCGGATGTTCAGCAGACCAAAGTTGACAACAGCGTTATCGTATTTAACAACGGTGTTAGCCGACTGGGCTAGGCTGGCTAACACACTGTGGTCAGCGACTCTACCTAAATTACGTGGAGGACGACGAGAACTGGACCAGATGGAGTTTATTATTTTTGAACTGTCAGTCTGGATACTCCGGCGGGACCCATGGTGGATGTATGTCTGAAGGCGGAGGAGTACGATGTCTGGGTGGAGATACAGGCCAGTCAGCGGAGGCTCGGACAGGTGAGTACTGAAGCAGGTTGGATAGTGAGCGACAGGAGGGACCAAACTAACACGAACCAAATAAACATCTGACCGGTCCAGAGGTAAAGCGAAGATTAAGACAACTCGGATGTCCAAAGAACAAAGCCAGGTAAGTTTCAAAGCGGGGATAAGCCTAAGAATAGTCCATACAGCCAAATCAGCAGTCAAGATAGAAATCAGTCTAGCTTTAAATGATTAAAAATAAAACTCAACGAATAAATCTGCCTGAAAGAAAATGAAAACAGCTGCTTAGTCCATTAGATTGTAAGTTAATCATAAAAAAGTTAAAGAAGAATAAAAGTTAAAAAGTAATTGGAGAGCAGCGGCGACCAGTCACACCAGCGTTCTCTCAACTGGAAGTATCTGTGTTACTTTAGTTGGTTCTTTCTCTTGCACTTATAAGAAAGGCACATAACTTGTGATTTTATTTCTCATAATTTTTATCCAGAACATTTCCCAGTAAACATCATTCATTCAGAAGCAGCTTTTAAATGTTCTGGTCTCAGTTCTGCTTCAGTTCTTAGTTACTTATTAAGTTTCTAGAGTCAGCACTGTGATGGCAGTTTGGTTTTCCTCACAGGTTGCCTGCACTCCCTTACAGCTCCTCTGTGTGTGTGAGACGCTGCTCTGAACTGATTCAAGTCCACTTTAGTTTTCTTACTGAAATTATGAAGAGACCCTCACAACAGCTACAGCCTTCTCCTTCACACAGTTATGGTGATGTCAACTCCCAGAATTCACCCCCTGGCTTTATCTTAACAGACGAGTCCCAGTCAGAAGTTCTCAGACTCCGAGCAGGTGAACTCCTGACTTGGTTTATGGTCACTCAGGTGAGGTGATGCTTTGTCCAGATTGTTTTGTCCATGGAGAGCTTCCTCTGTCACACATTTAAGAACATTCAGTTGGCTTTGTCTTTCTTCTAACAGATTCTTTTCTCTCTCTTGTCCTTTTCTCCTGGTGACTGTGAGTTGTACTTCAGTTTAAAGTCTTTGAGGTTTCACACTTACTGGTTATCTTTTAGTGGCAAACAAATGTACAACTGCTGGTTGATGTCCTCCTTCAGTAATTCTACAGATTTTAGAGGTGATCTCTCTTACTTGTGCACCTTGCTTTCCTCTATCAAGTCAGGACTGAATGAGACCCTCACGTTCAACTCCATTACAGGGGTCTTCAGCTCTTACTGTCTGGCACTATGTTACCCTTTGGAGCAGAAGAGATCATTGAGCCTTTTTGATGGCCACAATAAGGGTCTTACTACAGGGCAGAAGCTAATCCAGGGGCAGAGATCAGAGTTCTAGTGCTTACAAAGGGTTATAAAGGACGGAGTGGACTTGCTGCTGTTGGCGTCTTGGATGAACAGAAATCCAACCTTTTTACTGCTAATTCCTGCTAAGTGTTGTCCATCAAGTTGAGTTTTGGCTCCTTCTTCAGTCACAAAGTGATAAAGAGTGACACACTGAGACATCACTGAGTGTCATTTGTTGTGTTTGATCAGACTGATCAGATGACACCCAAAACTGTCAGGAGAGTCCTGGTGAAGTGAACTGACATCTGAGCTGAAGGTACGAGTCAATAAAAGAGGGGCAGGAGGTGGCAGCTTAAGAAAAAGACTTCTGACCAAGCAGTGCCAGTCTGTCCTACAATTACATGTCTGCTTTCAGGGACCTCTGAAGAACTGATTTATGTAAATCAATCCAAATCAAGTGATAGCCAAACAACAGAAAACAGAAAGAGATCAAAAATTAGATGTTGATATTAGTGACCTGATTCATATTAAACTGACAAATATCAGGCAACGTCATAGACTTCATTGTTGTTTAAGATGTTGGTTTCTAAACGTGTGTTCACCTGTGAGCCGAGCACTTTAATATTCCAACGAGGACTCAGCCACATTTGTGTCACTGACTGAGACCTGGCAGAGCCGATGTGACACTAGTCCTTTATTTGAAGAAACACCAAATGGTGGACTGAAGTTAAGTGTCTTTATCTGAACTTACTGTACATTGAGGTTGTGTAGTAGTGATGGGGGATTTGAAATTGGCTTAGTTGGTCAGACTTACACTTCTAGTAAGTTCTTTACACTCCTGCTGGACTTGTTAGGGTTTTACCAAATCTGAAAGCTCAGAGTCTTTGTCATAATCATACATTAGGTTGGATTATCACTCAGGGGTTTGACATTCAAAATGTCCTTACTGCTCCACTAAATAACATGATGTCTAATCACTGATGAAGAGCCTGATGAGTTATATCATTAAAAACAGAAAATCTACACAGGAATAGAATATTGACATTTCTGAGCTGAAGTTATTGTAAGAATCGTAGACTTAACTCTGGAGTACAATACAGACTGACATGTGACAATAATGTGTCTCTTAAACAGCCCTGAGATCAGACAAATGCAAACTCCGATTCTTTAAAAATGGACAAACACCACAAAGGCAGACAAGCAGCTAAGCACACTCAGCGTGTAAGTGTCAGCAGTACAGAGTGTGTCTATCGATGTGTCAGACCTTCTATTGAATTACGTTTAGGATGACATTGTGTGCTCACTTACTACGCTGACATCAGCCAACTGTAACATCATCTTGTTAAGAACACCTCAGGAGGGTCCGAATGTCAGACATTTCTACATGTAGCCCACCTGACACTCGCACCCCTGACAGTGGACATTTCTAGACAGCAGGCTATAGTTGGCCTCCCACTGCCTTAGAAACTCAAAAGAGAAACTGATCAGAGCAGAAAGAAACTCAGCTGGCTGTGAGGAGAGAACTCAGGTGTTTGTGGGCCATCTTGGGGATCTCATCCTGAGCTGTTTCATGACTTGCACCAGTCTCACCAGGATGGACTCCAGCAGCCAATGCTCTGAACTTGAAACATCAGGTTTATAAGGTCCAGTAAAACCTCGATTATCAGTCAGGGGTCAGGACAGAGGCTGTGACGGATAAGAGAAAAGACAGATAACAGAGCAGCTACTTTAAAAATGACATACAGTAGATTAGTGTAGAGAACAGTCGTAAAAAACTATATTAACAAAATGAATTCATTTATATAATATTGTAATAACCAGCGTAATAAACAAATACAACTCAGAGGTCCTGGAGTTTTCTATGTTTTACGTGGAGTCTTCGTTCCCTCACAAGCGGTGTCCTGTCTTACACTCCGTTATTTGGTTACAGAGCTCACCTCCTAAACAATCACAGAAAGCTTTCCCTACCGATCAGTTGATCTCCTGCCACTCTCGTTGTGTCTTTTTGATACACAAACACTCCTGCTTATCGTCTCCTGACTCCCTGCTCCACACCTTCACTTCTCTCCTCACTTCTCCTGTCCGCCCCTTACAGAACAGAAGCCCCTCAGCCAGTCCCATCACTTACAGCTTTCTGCCCTTTCTGCCCCCATACAGAGCATCACAAGCTGCCTGCACACCACAATATATTAACACACCTGATATAACAAAATATATAAAGAAAATGACAATGCAGAAGACCATTAACATTAATACAGAATAACGTTACCGTTACTGGTTTCCATTTTCAACACATTTAACAAATATTTTACCATCCCGCTTTATATCGTTTACTGTTGGCCTTCCTTCTCCGTCATTGAAGCAATACTTGAAGAGCTGTTGCTGTTTAGTAAACGTTTAATAAGTTCAAACAGCACACACATATGTTGATAGGCCATAACAATGTATAGTAGTTTAGTTTAATTATAACAAAAGAGAAAAGCTACAAACCGCCATTAAAGCTGAAGGTACGTAACGGACACTGGGATTTCTGTTGTTCCAATGTGCAGAACTCGCAGTAGTAATCGGGAGACGCTGGCGTGCACAAGGTTGGGTTTTTGTTATTTAGTCCTGACAGTTAATCAAGTGACAGATAATCGAGTTTTACTGGAAATGAAGAGATTTCTCTGTCACATTAAATGTACAAATTCCTTAACTCAAAGTTATTCAAACAGTTTCTATTAAACACTAAACATCACTCACCTGCTTTTCTACTCTTTCTGTCTCCAGCTCGACCATTTTATGACCGTTATGTTCAGTCACCACACACATCATGCAGATACAGGAATCATCAGTTTTACAGAATATCTCCAGACTTTTCTGATGTTTCCCACAGAGTTTCTCCTTCAGATTTCTATCAGGATCAACCAGCTTGTGGTGCTTCAGGGTCGCTACTTCATAGTGAGGCTGCAGGTGAGTCTGACAGTAGGAGGCCGGGCAGGTGAGACAGGACTTCACAGCTCTGAACTTCTTACCAGTACAGAAGTCACACTCCACATATCCAGGGCCGGCATAATTCTGTGGAGGAGGAGGACTGAGAGTCGTTTTCTTTAATTTCTTGATGACTTCATTCAGCAGAGTGTTTCTGTTCAGCTCAGGCCTTGTGGTGAAGGTGTGTCTGCACTGAGGACAGCTGCACACTTGGCTCTGATCCCAGCAGTCTGTGAGGCACTTTAGACAGAAATTATGTCCACAGAGGATGGTGACGGGGTCAGTCAGGGTGTCCAGACACACCGAGCAGGTGAACTCGTCCTGTGACACAATCAGCTGGGCTTCAGCCATCGTCAGTCTGAGGAGAGGCAGGCAGAGAGAATCAGTCAGAGGAACAAGGAAGTGACTTGTGAAGAAACGAAAGTGAAAGTTTGTCTGAGCTCAGTGAGGAGGAGGAGGAGGAGGAGATTTAAAGAGAAAGCTGAGAGCTGACAGAGAGAACATCTGAGGAGACACTGAGGGTGAACAGTTAATGTGAGACAGGAGCTCAGAGAGTGAAGACCACCAAGTGAGAGAAGAGATGACCTGTCACAGGGGGTCTGCTAAACTGTCATTCACGTCAGTATTTCTTATTCATTTATTACACACTGAAGTCCACATCAGACTCCACAATAATCCTCTTTATTTAAAAAAGTATCTATCCCGTAATAAGTTCTCGTCTCCTGCTTATCAATAATGAATTTTTGTGTTTTTTCTTTGTCCATGCCAGGAATTTATCAGATTATTAGTAAAGACCCCAACTGAATGAAGCCCACTCAGTTTAAGAAACATAATAATATGATACATTAATAAACACAAGGATAGTAGAAATATGAAAACATCTTCAAAACTGAAAACAGACAGACAGACAGAAATCGAAGAAGAAGTTATTCATTAAAACAATCTCGTTTATTACAACTGTTTATGGTAGTAAAATCACACCCAGTATGTGGACTATCAGCTCTGTGGTATTCGTGTAAATGACCGAGTGTCGTGATGTGTCGTTCGCCTCTCAGAGCCGATTCTTTGTAGTTAACGAGAAGAGCCGACTCCCGTCGGGGAGAGCAGAGTCTTCAGCCACAGAAAATCCATGCTGGCAGGGGCGGGACTTTATTTTGATGGGCGCACCATCTGGTCAATTACAAGTAACGACAGACTAGGATCATACCATTATGTTACAGAAGGAAGGGGGGAAGACGCTCCGAAGACGGAGAGTGTAGTGGTACAGTCCAGGTACACAGAGCCACAGAGAGACCGGGATTCGAATAAATGCAAGAAGGTCGGGAAAAAGTGTAGAAATGAGCGAAAAAGAAACAGCATCTGTCTGCATTTCAATGATATTGGAGACTGCAAAGCTGCATAATTTGCAAAATGAAAATATCCGTCAGAGCAGAGCAGGGTCAACACCAAACCTGCACAGACATCTTAGAAGCGCTCAGCCGTCCGTCCCGCTCGCCTTCTCTCTCCTCAGGCTGCCATCCACTGACCCTTGTAAAGTGTCCTGCTTTGAGCCAAGAACTTCTACTGCAGCATCCACTGTCTTATCAAAAACTGCAGGTATATCACAGCCTTTTGCCACTCAAACTTAAATAAGCACATTTCTAAACCAATGACCGCAGCCAGACAGATAAGTGTCGATGAGGAGCTGCTAAAATGACAGCCCGTGACTTTCAGCCATTTTCATTGTGGAGGACAAAGGATTTCAAACTTTTGTTCAGCCTTAAACCCCATGTATGTTCTCCCCAGTATATAAACCTCATCTTAAACAATTTCTCCACGACTATATTACACGGAGTGTGCATTGTGACACGACAGGGTCAAAAAAGCTTCAGCAGTTTGCCTGACAACTCACTGCCGGACATCCAGAGCGACCTGCTCATACGTGTCTGTCACTTGTCACTTTATTAGAAACTTTAAGATGACATCCTGCTTTCTGGGCTGTTGTGAGTTTACTGAGAGACGTACTGCAGAAAACCTGACAGAGAAGCTGCTAAGAGTGACAACAGAGTGACAAGTAGACGACCAGTGTCGTGCTGTGTTACTGTATATATACTGTATGTCACGTGGAGAGGCCTGTCCGCCGTCAGCAGACATCAGAATTCAAGTGCAGTCCTCTCTTTTACCGTTAGAGGGCACTTCTGGAATCGCTAATATGTCACTTAATGTTTTAGAAATAAGACGTGATTGTATTCTTAGGAGTGTTTATAATATCTGTAATTTGACTTGTATTATTATAGAATGGAATAATTTAAAATGTGGAATTATTAAAATTACTAAACAAAAACATTAAACTTAATGAAAAGTAAAGAAATGTTTGAATTTTTCGTATATTTTATCACATGGGTTTTAATTTGAAATGTGTCACATGTGTGACTGTTTATTTTGATGATTAAAACATATTAGCGATGCCCTAGTGTGGTCGAGACTTGAGCAATTCTGTCAATAGTGCATTCCCAAATTAAAATTTAGTGTTGTTGGGTGGATCTCGATATAATCAAAAATCTGAAAATGTGCATAAAAACTTTAGGGGGGGTGCCACAAAAACTAATACGAAAAGATGGGGCACACATGGAGAAACGTTGAGAAACACTGATATATCCAAATGTTTTACGAGCCTTCATGTGTCTCAGAGACATCTGTACATTTGTTAGTGCTGGTGACAGCGAGTCCCAGTGTGTGTCACTGAGAAGTGACAGGCTGGAGGGGTCACACTTATGTACTTAAGTGGAATGAGTCTGATGTGGGCTATTACAGAGGGACTGGCAGTAGGGAATCATCATCATCATCATCCTCCTCCTCACTGAGTACAGACAAACTTTCACTTTGGTTTCTTCACAAGTCACTTCCTTGTTCCTCTTACTGATTCTCTCTGCCTGACTGTCCTCAGACTGACGATGGCTGAAGCCCAGCTGTTTGTATTACAGGATGAGTTCACCTGCTCGGTGTGTCTGGACACCCTGACTGACCCCGTCACCATCCCCTGTGGTCACAGTTTCTGTCTGAAGTGCCTCACTGACTGCTGGGATCAGAGCCAAGACAGCAGCTCTCCTCAATGCAGAGAGAACTTCACCACAAGGCCTGCTCTGTGAAAAAATAATCTGCTGAATGAAGTCATCAAGAAATTAAAGAAGACAACACTCATTCCTCCTCCTCCTCAGAATTATGCCGGCCCTTGAGACGTGGAGTGTGACTTTTGTACTGGTAAGAAGTTCAGAGCGGTGAAGTCCTGTCTCACCTGCATGGCCTCCTACTGTTAGACTCACCTGCAGCCTCACTATGAAGGAGATGCCTTGAAGGGACACAAGCTGACTGATCCTGAAAGATATCTGAAGAAGAAACTCTGTGAGAAACATCAGAAAAGTCTGGAGATCTATTTTAATACTTATGATTCCTGTATCTGAATGATGTGTGTGGTGACTGGACATTATGGGCATAAAACGGTCAAGCTGGAGATATTGAGGGAAGAAAAGCAGGTGAGTGGAGTTTAGTGTTTAATGAAATATTTTTGAACAACTTTGGGTTAAGGAATTTCTGTCAGCTTATTTTGCAGCTTCAAGTGATGATCCGAGGAAAAGCAAATCCACTTGTATGACGACATCACAGCGAGTCTGTGGTCTGCTTGGATTCTTCCTGCAATGCATCGTTGTGTGACTAGGATCTGTGTGTGTGTGTGTGTGTGTGTGTGTGTGTGTGTGTGTGTGTGTGTGTGTGTGTGTGTGTGTGTGTGTGTGTATTTGTGTATGTACACACACACAGTGGATATAGAAAAGAATCACCCATTCAAAATATTCCCATTTTGTTTTGCTTTACAGCCTTAAATGAAAACACACAAACTACGGTAATATTTTTTCCAGCTTTACTTACTCAATGCAATCTGTAACGTCCAAGTGAAAGATATCACAGCTACAGTTACTCATATTTGGGTGTGACTATAGCTTGAATCAAATTTGAGGATACCTACTTCTGTCTGTCACATTCTGCAGTTTGCTCCACTGTGCATGTGTTACAATTTGCAGAATCAAATGAGTGTTAATTAAAATATGGACCCAAAATGACATGCATGTTATTGTGACAAGTCAGTTACACAACTTATCTGGGTTTGTTATTTATAAAACTCAATAAAAGTATAAGCCTGGGTGCGATTTAAAGCATTTGTACATATCAAGGTCTTTTACAGTATACAACACTCCTCTAGACTGAAGCAAATAGGTTGTCTCAGTGTAGCACTATATGGCATCAAAATCAGAACTAAAATCAGACAAAGGTTGTCACACAATATCTTTCTATTTTCTTTAGTAAATTACACATTTAAGAAGGTTGTATTAGTCAGCAAGCAAGTTTTTTATTAGAGGCTATGTACCAGCAGTGATGTTACCGGGGCTGTTTTTGGAATGAAAGTTCTTGTGATGCCAAACAGATTTGGGAGGAAGAGTCTGCAAAGGTGTCCATTGGTTGTTAGAAATGGTGAAGCTTCCTGGAGTACAAAAAGTTTGTAAGAGGAGGTGTTTATGAGAGAGAGAAATGAAAGAGAAAGATAAGTGATAATGATGATGGTGATGCACTTAAATAGCGGCACTTACTGACCTACTCCTCTGATTAAATGGCCTGGTATGTGGCTGCTGGTGAGCCTTGGAAAGGTACTAACTTGGATCAGCTTACAGAGTTAGGGGAAAATGAATTCAGATGGTGTGAAGCAGAGCCAGTGATGTTAATATGCATATAGTGGACGGAGCAAGGAAAATGTTGTTGGAACGATGAGGAAGGAGCCATGTAAAATGAGAGCAATGGATTTGGAGATGGCTTCCAGTAAAGATCACATACGATAGTGATGAAGAGATCCTTTGTTTCACAATGCATTAGGATGCCGACACCAGTGACGGTAAAATGTTGGTCAAATAATGTCATTAAAAATCAGAAAGTTAAGATCTACGAATATATATCAAATGGCATTATTAAAAGTTATCTTAAAATTAACATCAAGCACAAATGCAATTGGCTATTCTTATATTTCCAAGTTTTGTTTAATGTTAAGACTGCTAAATCGTATTGAATGTAAATAATCTACTATGATTCATGATGATAACTACTCCAAAACAGCGAGATGTGCAAGTTGACACACTTTGATTTAATCAATGGGTCACTTAAAGTTCTGCAGAGTTAAAGGGGCCGCCTCAGCCACCCGGTTACAGTCTAGTGGCACCAGGAATAAAGGAAATTTCACAGATTCCAAAACTGTTTTTCTTGATAAGAAATTCCATTGAGCAAATCTTGAAAAATATTTTGCAGACTAAGTTGGATTTGATTTAACCATATTAATAACGTGTTACATTTTTTCATTGCATTTACTGCTTATTTAATTTTGTCACCACGGTTCCATCTGGTGGAGGATTGCGCTGTGCTTCAGCTGCCCTTAATGCAGAGACACCACTGGTTGTTACAGTACCTTTTAGTTATTGCTCTTCTCTGACTGGCATAATTTTTCCATCATCTAAAATTCATAATTTTGCAAAAACACAACACAGAAAAGGAATTGATTGTCCTATTATTAATTTGCATTTTGATTCAATATTAGACAATTTATTTGCATTATAGCTTTGAGTACAGAAACACTGTGCCTCTCAAGCCTTGCTTTCTTATTCTTATTCTAGTATTTAATATTTAACATTATACATAGTTATTGTCTGTTTTTTTCACCTGTATTATTATCATTCTTTAATTTAATATTATTTATTGTATCAGTATGCTGCTGCTGAAGAATGTGAATTTCCCATTGGGATTAATAAAGTATCTATCTATCTATCTATCTATCTATCTATCTATCTATCTATCTATCTATCTATCTATCTATCTATCTATCTATCTATCTATCTATCTATCTATCTATCTATAAGAAGCTAACACTCCAAAAGGCTTTATGTTCTCTAGAGCAGTGGTTCCCAAACTTGACTGGGCTCCGACCCACCTAACAAAAACTGCCAAATTCGGGACCCACCTCTTAGCCGTCTTAAAAAGGGGGCATAAAATATTGGTAACGCTCAGATTCCCTAGTAGCAAGTCGCGGAACTACTTAATGGTGTCTTATTTGTTCGGGCTGTTTATTTTGTTTAAAGTATTTTTTTCATTTGACATTAATTTGTTATCATCACAGACAACATATATTGTACTTTAGCTCACAAACAGTCACTATGGAAATTTAAGCGTCACCAATATGAATGAAGGACTTTTCAAATAAGAAAAAAAACAACTTTAAGTTACAATTACAATTACTTAAATACCTACAAGGACTGTTATTTCAATGAGAAGGGTGTATTTGTTTCCTATTTTTTATCATTACAGCTTTAGTATCAACTTCAATTTTAGTTACTTTTAATCGCAGTGAGTTTGATACGTCCAATTTATTTCGGTATTTAGTTTTAATGCTGATCATAGCCGAAAATCCGGCCTCACATAGATATGAGGTACTGAAGGGGAGGAGGACTTTTATAGCTTCATCAAACAGGCAAGGATAGTTCCCAGCAACTGAGAGCCAGAATTTCGTTAACTGCTTGCGATTGAAACTATTTTTCAGTGACGTATCTTCTGATAAATCAATGAGTTCTTCACTTGCTTTTGTTGACATACTACTTGGTAGGCGGTCTTGAAATGGGTTACAAATCCAATTCAACGAGTCGAGCTTTTTCATGTCTTCCCCGAAATAGGCATCAAAGTTATTTTTTAACAATGATAAATGAGTGGAAATTGCAGACAGTACGTTCGTCTTTGGCTGCAGTTGGTTTTCTATAATAAAAGTTTCAAGAGTTTCAAAACAATCATACTTGCCATCCTCAATACAACTTTTCCACAACATAAGCTTTTTCATAAACGCTCGAATTCTATCGTGAACTACAAAAATGTCTGATTCGTTTGAACCTTGCAAATACAAATTGAGTTCGTTTAATTTCGAAAAAATATCCGCCAAGTATGTGAGCTTGAGAATGAATTCTTTGTCCAGTAGAGATTCAATATATTCAGTTTTTCCTTCCAAGTAAATTGTAACTTCATTGCGTAATTCCACTAATCGTGTCAGTACTTTCCCCCTGGATAACCAACGTACCTCCGTATGCAGAAGAAGAGATGTATGAAGACTACCCATTTCTTCACACAGCTTTTGAAATAAACGTGCTTGTAAGGGTTTTGTTTTAATATAATTTACAATTTTCACAGCTGTATTTAGTACTGTTTTGAAATCAGTAGGTAATGCTTTTGAAACCAGTGCTTCTCTGTGAAGGCTACAGTGTGTCCACAAAGCACAGGGGCTTTGTTTAAGAACTCTTGTAACGACACTGCTATTTTTCCCGCACATAGCCCGCGCACCGTCACTGCATATACCGAAACAGTTCTTCCACTGTAAACCTTTCTCTTTTATATAGGAATCAATTGCATTGAAAATTTCCTCGGCCGTTCCACGACTAATTGGCTTGCAGAACAAGATATCTTCATGCACGTCGTTTTGCCATATATAACGCACAAAAACAAGTAGTTGAGATAGGCCTTGCACGTCAGTAGACTCATCTAGTTGTAGCGTATAATATTTACTACAAACTACCCTCCGGATTAATTCGTCCTCTGCCCATTCAGCCATTTCGTCGATTCGTCGTGCAACAGTATTATTGGACAGTGGTATGCGCTCGATTTCCTTTACTTCTTTTTCCCCAAACATCGCTCCAACAGCATCTTTAATCGATGGTAACACTAAATCTTCGCCAATGGTATGAGGCTTTTCTGCTCTGGCGATCCTTAAGCTAATGAGGTACGAGGCATATACAGCATTTTCATTAATATTAATGAAATGTGAAACAATATTTTTTGAAGATTTCATATCCAACAATTTTCTTTGAAAAAAATCTACTGGCTTATTCGTAAAATGGGAATGCTTCGTTTCTATATGACGCGTCAACTTACTTGGGCGCATACTTTCGTTCGCTAATATTTCGTAGC
Source organism: Erpetoichthys calabaricus (assembly GCF_900747795.2). Lineage (NCBI taxonomy): Eukaryota > Metazoa > Chordata > Cladistia > Polypteriformes > Polypteridae > Erpetoichthys > Erpetoichthys calabaricus. The sequence goes on along the minus strand of NW_026261603.1, from coordinate 75,364 downwards.
AAATCACGCATTGAGGACGCGGATCTATCGTATCATGATTCCAAGTGAATCCTAGCTTTAGATATTCAGGGTCATATTTTCTTACAACTTTCCGTCGTTTCGATTCATGCGAACTCGTTGAGGGAGCTTGGAAGTCAGCCTCAGTGCCACTTCTGTCATTTATAAGAACATCTTCTGTCTTTTCATCACAATCAACCGGCGGCGGCGACGTAGTTTTTGCTATCCGTTTCAACCACTTTTCCATTATTATATTCAAACGTTAATAATTGTTTTTAAAAAGATTATAAGGGCGTACGCTAACGAACACAACACAACGCGAGAAAGAATGTCACAAAAACAAAAGACGTCCGGCTGTTAGCCCGATCGGTCGGAATATAGTCTTATGTTTCAGGGCCCACTCAATATTCGCTAGTTTGGGAAATGCTGCTCTAGAGTGATAAATACACAGACATTATGTAAACCGTGAACTTTCCAAGAATCTTGTGGCTCTAAATCAAATCAGAATTCATTGGAGGAGGAATGTAAGTGTCATATTAGTAACCTTTTTTCATAGTGTTGTGCAGGTTTTCCAAAGGTACGGTTTGTTTGTGGAGTGATGGAGACCATGAAAATAGAGAGATGGATATTCAAAGCAAGCAGTGGGATCTATCTTAGCAGGCAGCAGCTACCACTTAAGCTGGCTTGGGCCATTTCAATTCACAAGCACATCTTGACAACTGTAATAGTATCCGCATTATTATTTTTAAAAGTTTGGGTAACCATGGATAAAAGTTAATTTTTGAGGATTCTCAAAAGTAAGATGATTCCTTACATTTCTTTTAAAAACAGCTAGTGATGCCTAGGCTCAAACAGATTGTGAAAAACTGTTCCATAAACGTGGACAAATGACAAGCAGGGTCAGTTATTGTATACAGCTTAGTCTGAGAATTCTATAATAGTATTCCTTTCTTCCTTCTGCTTAAAGCAAGGGGAAATGATAGATTGAATATATTGAGATGGTTTTATCGATTTCCTTTTGATGTTGCACACTGGAGACATTAATGACTAGGACAATCATTTTTTAAAATTTTATTTGTAAATTGTTCCATCAAATCCTTCAAAATATCTATTGTGTGAAGAATTTCATCAAGATAAGGCATTTTGTTTGGTACACCTATTAGTAGTTATATGCATGCGGTTTCTGTCAAACTGTTGATCAAAATGGTTAATGACATTCAAGCCCCGCCCCTACTGTGACGCACTTCCGGCCCCACCCCGCCCCTTCGGTGATGTACTTCCGGTCCCCGCCCGCTCCTTCGGAGACGCACGTCCAGTCCCTGCCCCGCCCCTCTGATTGGTGGATTTGAATGATGCATACCTCCCCCTGTTGGTGGATTGGTGACACACATCTGGTCCCCTCCTTGAACCCCCCTTCGCCTGCTCTGATCTCCTTTCTGTCAAGAGCCGTTTGATGGATGGCTGCCCCTTCCTTGAACCCACCATTACCCCCCTTCACCTGCTCGGAGGTCCTTTCTGTCAAAGGCATTTTGATGGATATCTGCCTCCTCCTTGAACCCACCATCACCACCCCAACCACATTCCAGCCCCTACCTCCCGAAGGCGATCCCAGACATGCCCAGGGGCATCCCGAGAACATGTTCCAACATGCCCTCGGTCAGGCAGCACCTGCTGGCTGGCCCCACCACTTCTGAAAGTGCTGTATAAAAAAGCAGCTCATCTTCTTCGATTCTATCTATGATTTTAATATTAACATGAAAATAAAATATCTCTCTACCCCTTTGCTTTTTTTATCTAAGTCCAACAGCTTTCCATTTTACAGACAGACCGCAGTAAAAATAGCCTTAGCAGTGAAGCAGTTTTACTACAGAGAAAGCCCAAAGGGTACGGTCTCAGAGCGACAAGTAGAAAGGTCTAAGCGTCCAGCATCTGAATCTTCCATTTCACAGAAAGACAATCAGCCCCGATCTCTCTCTACACACCGAGGTTCTCTGAGCTGTCAGGAGCTGGACAGGACCATGGCCGTTCGCGCGTGCTGGAAAGCTGCTCGGTCCCACTTCTGCTGGGGTGCCCGGCCGTCTGAGGAATTCTTTGCATTCTTTGAGTGCGAGGTTATAGAAAGGGGGGTGATTCACACCCCTGCTGCCAGATACGGTGCAAGCCGCATTTCAAAAAAGAATTCCTGCTTTTTGCCTATAAAATAACTCTGAGGGCTGACGATGTTCGCACTTACCTGGTCAACGCACAGACCCATTAAAGAGATCACGGTAGGGCATATTTTTGATTATTATATGTGCCAAATGAGTATGTTTAAAAAACGGATGGCAGAATCCTTATATTTTATACTTAATATTAATGTTTCCAAGTTGATTTTCCGGTAACTCCCTTTTTAAAAATGACAGCTGTTTAAAACGAGAGGGGCTGGGGTTTTAAATTTAAAAACGCTCATAGGTTACCATTAATTATTATGTTCAGCAATAGTGTTCTTTCTGTTTACCGAAACGGGTAATCCGTTCAACTTGTTTTTGTCTCGGCGTCTGGAAATTCAAACAGAGCCTCTTCTCTGAGAATATTCAGGAGTGGCTTAAAAGCGCAGGCAGAGATTGTATGCATTTGCTCTGACATAATAACATGTCCGTATTCTGAACTACGTACAGAAGGGCCCGCTTATGAAATGCGTACTCTTTTGAAACGGAATCCTGCTGTAACCATTTGTTTTCTGTACGAATCCGCCTGTTTTTAACAGTCTGAGGTAACGAAACATTTTTACTTTATAAACTCTCATTTGGAAAGCCGGTTGGAGACAGCCTCCAAGGATGAACAGGGACCAGGAGCTTAATGCAACTGTGTTTTCATTCCTCTAAATGAAATGTAATTATTTTAATACAGCCTATAGTAACCCCAAAGTCCGGATGATATTTAGACGTATCAAGTGTATTGTTGAATAATGGGTTAAATGAATAGTATAAGATGTACCTGTATGTATGAGATTATATCTTAATACACAGGGAACCTGAGACCTGGATGTCTGTTTTTATTTACGTCCTTAAAAAGTTTGTATACATTTTTCTGTTGTACTTGGTTCTTTTTTTTCACAAACGTCAGGTATCTTTGTAAGACGCTCGTATAAAGTTTTACTTTTGCCTCGGAGCTCAAGTCACTGCGTTCGAGTATGAATTTCATTTGTTTATTCAGGTCCATTTCCGTAGCGTTCCGCCGCATTGTAGCCTTTTGTTTTTGAGTTACTCGGCACATCTTACGTGTGTATTCATATTTATCCTCTCAAACCTATTAAACTAGTAATGAAAGGAATGGCCGTGCTTATGATGACTTTTAATTTTTTGCTTAGTTCATTTCTATAACATAGGAGCCTTTTGACAAAGGAAAACTCTGTAAGTACACTTGTGCATTTAAACGGAGATTTATAAGAAAGCAGGTTTCTACCTTAGCCTGGTTACTCACCTTATCCCAGTTTTGTACTTGCATTTAAAAGCACTCACTGTTAAACTAGCACAAAATTTTGATATTTTCTGTCTACTCAAAAACTAAAATTATTTCTATTAACACAGGGGATAATTAGAAAACATTTTACTATTTTTAATTAAAAAGTTAAAAAACAGAAAAGCCCAATTATGATTTTTGTTTTGTCATGGGAGGGTCCTAGGGTGACACTTTTCCCCTTTTATACTCTCTTATTTAGACCTTAACACATATTCTTACCAAAATAGTTCATCACTTCCCAATTCCTGTAACTTTAGGTAATTAGACAGAGCTCCATAACAGGCAAGAGACAAGTATTATACGTCAAATACACAGCGCATTTAAACAAAAGAAAAATAAAGTGTGAACACCACACAGCCTGGTATTGCTAGATGTTTCGTTTTTTCCAGGTGACCCATTTTTGTGTTGTGTGAGGTATCAGCCATAAGTCAAGATCTTTCTTTTATACTGATTTGATAAAGATAATCTAGGTATGATGTGGTCATCCTGTCTCCAAGACAACTTTACCTTTATTACATTTAAATTTCTTGTCTCTGAAAATTCATTCATAGCTCATACGCTTGCTTAAACTAATTATCAAATATTCAGGTAATTCTTAATTAAACACTAAAGCATTAGTGAACAAAATACATTTTCAGTAGCCAAGTAAAATGACCAGTAGCTTTAAATGAAAATAAACTCTCTTCAGAAAATAAAGCATCTAAAAGCATCTTTGTAAAGGTCCAATTTTAAAACATTATAAGAAAAATCCTTGTTTCCAAAAGAACATTTAAAAAAAAACATTTTATATGATGATTAGAAAACAGTTATCTTGTTCAGGCATTAATTTAAATCAGCATTTTCATCAACAGGTTATAACCACTTTGGTACGCAGGGTGCTTTGTATAATACAAAGTTTTAGAAATTCTGTTAATGCTTGGTAAGAGCCTTCCATTTTACATCAGTTATGAGCCCCTGAAAAATAAGAACGGTTATCGTATGTTATATGAGCCTCTACACTACAGGGCTGATGATTAGGCTTATTGTGGACACGTTAGGCCAATCAGGAAGGAAAATGTTTTAGTGAATAGTTACATAATATCTATTATAGGTATTAACACAAGGATTCAAATTTTACTAAAACTGAGGTTTATTCTTTCTTTTAGGTAGTCCAGGTTACATAGGACAGTTATCCTTGAAAACTGCTTTTCCCCTCTGTTTGTGATAAAGCCCCCTTTGTTTTAGTAGCATTCAGGGTGAAGGAGATGTAAGTTTGAACTGGGACTCCAAGAGTCAACAAGTGTCTGCAATCTTCTTGAATACGAGCCAAAGGATCAGGGTTTGTGCAATGATCACGGTCAAGGGCAGAGTTAAGCTAGAAATTATTATTATTCCAAAGTGAAACATTAACTCGGCAATATCACAAATATAAGATAGTAAAAACTAAAATTTACAAATACTAAGTCGCAGAGGAGATTAAAAAACATATTAAGACCGGATCAACAAGGGATCACCCCAAGCTCACAGCACACTACAACTGAACCTACGTGTTCTGCGGTATATTATTAGCTAATATCAGTTCCTCTGGGTTGCAAAGAGTTGGGGAAAACATTATTTACCATCTGAGAGTATGATGCTAATTAACATTAGCCTGTTATTGTTAGAATCTTATCTGGCACTAAAAGTTGGGCTTGTGTTCATCAAGATTCAGGAAGAACATTTTGAAAAACTGTCATAAGGTATAAAAAACATTGATATGGGGACAAAACCAGCATGAAAAGAAACCTTTTTGACGTGTGCAGTCTGGAATAGTCTGAATATGTCATACAGAATTAATTTTTAAATAAAACATATTAAAAATATTAAACTGAATAAAACACAGAAGTAGCCTTTAATGATATCCATTAGTGTTAAGTATTATCAAGCACTGGGTTCTGTTTATAAGATTTATTTAATTTAGTTATAAGCAAAATGATTGGCTGCATTTTGCTTTGAAATTAACAATAGTTTGACACAGCTTTAAGAATTAGAATGCAAGACGAACCTATACACTTAATAACAAATGTTGCTGTTTCAATAGGGATATTTTGGATCTCTGTTTTATTTTAACCTTTTTGACCAGAAACCCCTGGAGAGGGACATATACCACATATATTGAAAATGAACAGTGCCGACATGCTAATGAAATAGATATAATCTTAGATATTTTAGAATATGGACCTGTACGCTAACCCCATGATTCTGACAAACTAAAGGGTCTCCACTTAATTGTCAAACTTTCTGCGGGGCTGTGGATCTTGTAATGGAGAGCGTAAAAGATTCTATAATCTTTACTCTGTAAAGGTCAATATGACTGAGATGTAGCGCCTGTGTCCGCAGTGTTAACCAATCCTACGACATGATGTTTAAAATTCACCTAGGGTTTTTCAGAAGAGATAGGACAAGTGCGGCGTGTGTTCTGTATTCTCTTTTCTGTATTAACTATTCACAATGACCAGACTCCTGAGACCTTAGGCTTTTTCATGCAGAAGTACATTTCACAGACCTGAATAAGAGACATCCATCAAATTGTTCTTGACACAAAGGAGGACCAATCAGGCGGGTGGGGTGGGAGTCTCTTTTCGAAGAGTCTATGCTACCCCAAGGACCCCCTCATTCTCAGATTTATAATATGCTTTTTCCAAGACCTGCACCATCCTGGACGGTGAAAGAAAAATGTCAATGGTTTAAAAATCAAATGGTACTTTGTTGTGATGTGAGATTTTACATATAACTTGATGAATATTTTGTACTGTATATCTTTATTTGTAATTTAGACAAAGTAATGTAATTTAGTGTTAACCCCCCTTAGGAATGGGTCTGTTTGAATTTTACGACAGGATTTGGGGGATGTGTGTTTTAAACCAGTTTGGCAAGTGTTTCTTTGCTAAAGTCATTTGGGCTAATGACTTTAAATGGGCTAAGGTGTACTTTAACATATGGTTTGGGGGCAGGTGTTAAGATGTTCTATTTCCCCCATTGGTCTAAAGTATGGCTGTTTGCAATTGGCTTGTCTTGGAGGTCTTTAAGTACCGTGATGTCCTATTGGCTCTCAGGATTGGACAGAACATCTATAAATGTATGTGTTTAACCTCAGTATCTCTCTCTTACCAACCAACATATGATGAAGAAGCATCTCTCTTGCTAACCTGTGATGAAGACCACACAATGAAGAGCACAGCTCAGCAGCCATTTTGAACAGACATGTGGCTGAAAGCTGAGCATCAATGATGCCTTAACTAGAGACATTTAAGTAACCAGAAGACTGTGTGCCACCTGAAGTACATATCATCATTTAATCAGGTTGTATGGTTGCCAATATTCAAATGTACTTTGCATTTTGTTATTATTTATGAATATTATCAATAATACATTGTTTAAACTGTAACTTAACTTCTGCTTGTCTTTTACTGTATCTAATTGCCTAAGGTTATAGATATAGAAGGGAAGGTGGTGATAAGTTATCTATATATATAATTCACTAAGCCAGAAGACAAGTAGCCGACCATGGAAAGCACGCCGGAAGGGGCGTGGATTCACTAAGCCGCCGACAAGTAAGACACCCATGGCGCACGCAGGAAGGAGCCACGCCCACCAACTCTAAGACCATTGGATGCGACGACAACTCGCAGAGCCACGCCCACCAACTCGGAGGCGACGACACAGAAAAAACGGCGTCATTTATATTCGTCTGTCGTAGAGGCCACATGCACTTCCGAGCCACGTTGACTGTTCATAGAGGCATGTTTCTTGCGGAGGTGAATCGCCATATGCAGCGTGTAAAACAGTTTGCGAGGGGTATCCCATGGGATCCTTAAAACAATCCTTTACAACTGAGGTTAAAACACAATGAAGTAAGCAGTCTTTAAAAACCAATACGCCCTGTGCCTCTGTTTCATTAGCGTCGGCGGTCCTCCAATTATAAGTCACGGACAATTGTATGTTTCCCTCTCAAAACACAATGAAGGATGCAGTCTTTAAAAATCAATAAGCCCTGTGCCTCTGTTTCATTAGCGTCTCACCTGCTTCATCCAATGGTCTTAAAGTTGGTGGCCGGGGCTCCGTGAGTTGCTCTTGCGAGCGGCACATGACCAGGGGGTGTGTAAGCTTAGAGAACGAGGGTGGAGGGGTGAGGACCAGGTAAGAAGAGGCATGTTTGTCGCGGAGCTGAATCGCTGAATGACCATGCGACGACGGTCGGCTGGCAAAAACTGGCCGACAAAAGTGTGTGCATTATACTTACTGAAAGGAGCGTTACGGATTTTGCAAATGTTCATTTTTTTCCCTCCTTTTAGACAACTGTGTCTTTCCGGAAGTGTTCAGCAATCAATATATTATTTTTGCGGCGTTTGCCTGCAGGACCACGTGCAGCGAGCGAGTGACAGAGAGAGTGAGAGCGTGTGACACACACACACATACAGGCACGCGCACACGCGGGAGAGAGAGCGCGCTGGACACATAGGAATAATAATACTTCGTTACATTGATATACCGATACTGATTCTCAGTATTCAAAGCACTATCCACACAGGAAGGAACCGGGAAGCGAACACACAATCTTCCAGAGTCTCCTTACCGCAAAGCAGCAACACTACTACAGCCCCACAAGGCAGTTAAAAAATACACCGGGCTTGAATTTGTTTTCACTTCTGTGCATAGCATAGCATAGCATGTTACTTTTCTTGGTGGCTTATTACATTACGGATGTTTCACAAGTACATTGTTTCCCCTGTGCTTAAAAGACATTAAAAAAGTGTTTCTCAACTACGCCATGGTCTTAATGTTGGTGGGCGGGTCTCTGTGACTTGCTCTTGCAAGCGGACACATGACCAGGGGGTGTGTAAGCTTAGAGAACGAGGGTGGACGGGGGAGGACCAGGTAAGAAGAGGCATGTTTGTCTCGGAACTGAATCGCTGAATGAAATTAAACGCGTGTGCATTGTACTTACTGAAAGCACCGTTACGGATTTTGCAAATGTTCATTTTTTTCTCTCCTTTCAGACAACTGTGTCTTTCCGGAAGTGTTCAGCTATCAATATATTATTTTTGCGGCGTTTGCCTACAGGACCACGTGCAGCGAGAGAGCGAAAGTGTGTGACACACACACACACACACACACACACAGACAGATGCGCGCTCGCGCGAGAGAGCGCACAGGACACATAGGAATAATAATACTTCGTTACATTGATATACAGTAATCCCTCCTCCATCGCGGGGGTTGCGTTCCAGAGCCACCCGCGAAATAAGAAAATCCGCGAAGTAGAAACCATATGTTTATATGGTTATTTTTATATTGTCATGCTTGGGTCACAGATTTGCGCAGAAACACGGGAGGTTGTAGAGAGACAGGAACATTATTCAAACACTGCAAACAAACATTTGTCTCTTTTTCAAAAGTTTAAACTGTGCTCCATGACAAGACAGAGATGACAGTTCAGTCTCACAATTAAAAGAATGCAAACATATCTTCCTCTTCAAAGGAAACAGAGAGGAAACCAAACAAATCAATAGGGCTGTTTGGCTTTTAAGTATGCGAAGCACCGCCGGTACAAAGCTGTTGAAGGCGGCAGCTCACACCCCCTCCGTCAGGAGCAGAGAGAGAGAGACAGATAAAAAAATCAATACGTGCCCTTCGTGCTTTTAAGTATGCGAAGCACCGTTCAGCATGTCGTTTCAGGAAGCAGCTGCACAAAAGATAGCAAACGTGAAGATAATCTTTCAGCATTTTTAGACGACCGTCCATATCGTCTAGGTGTGCGAACAGCCCCCCTGCTCACACCCCCTACGTCAGGATCAGAGAAAGTAAGCTGGGTAGCTTCTCAGCCATCTGCCAATAGCGTCCCTTGTATGAAATCAACTGGGCAAACCAACTGAGGAAGCATGTACCAGAAATTAAAAGAGCCATTGTCCGCAGAAACCCGCGAAGCAGCAAAAAATCCGCGATATATATTTAAATATGCTTACATATAAAATCCGCGATAGATTGAAGCTGTGAAAGGCAAAGCGCGATATAGCGAGGGATCACTGTAGTGGTGTTCTCAGTATTCAAAGCGCTATCCACACAGGAAGGAACCGGGAAGCGAACACACAATCTTCCAGAGTCTCCTAACCGCAAAGCAGCAACACTACTGCAGCCCCACAAGGCAGTTAAAAAATACACGGGGCTCGAATTTGTTTTCACTTTTGTAGATAGCATTGTTGCAATTTTACTTTTCTTGGTGGCTTATTACATTACGGATGTTTCACATGTTCTTTGTTTCCCCTGTGCTTAAAAGACATTAAAAAAGTGTTTCTCAACTGTGACTACAAGTACTGACAATTGTGTCGTTCAGGAAGTGGTCACCCATCATTACATAATTATGCGGCGTATGCTACGCCGCGGGTTGGCTAGTATACAATAAAACCTTATAAACAGTGGTAAGTCGGTGAGATTAGGCATTCTAAGGCTACATATTAATAATACAATAGGGGAAAGTAGAGCAATATATATATTACTCTACCAAGTAAAACATACTTTATTGGTCATTTTCAAAAAAAACAATATAAAAATTCAGAGAGGTTTTACTAAACACTTCAAAATACAACTCAACAGCATGATTAAAAGCAGACAAAAGCATGTGATCTCACCGGTACATTCAGTTCAGACACTCCATTTGATTTTTCCATGTCTTATACCCTGTAAAACCTTAAAGATCCATCAGACCTAGTAAGTCCAGAAAATGGCGTTTACATAAAGCCTCAGCTATTTCACATATTTTTGAGTAAGAGTCCTTGTCCCTGTTATGAAAGGCTTGGACAATCGACTCATGAATAGAATGTTCATTTTTCAGGTCGTCGACAGCATTTTGTGCAAAGGTGTGAATCTGGTGAAAAGCAGAAAGATGCTGAAGCAGCTCAGAGTCTTGATGACCAGGCACCTGAGCCACGGTTTGCAAAAAACAGACAGAACCTCTTGAAAGCGGTCAACCCAATAAACAAAGTCAGTCTCAAACAGACACGTAGGCCGTGTCTGGCTGGGCTGGTCTATTCAACATCCCTGACAGGTACTTTTTAGGTACTGATCCACTATTATATCCGGCAGAGCCGCCATCCAACTCTTCCCCAGCTTCAGAGCCTTTCGAAATGTCTCACCCAGGGTCCGTCAATTTGTTCAAGGGCCATGCCCGCATAATCCGTATCCTTGGATGATATTTTCCAAGCGGCAGGAGCCTCTACTGGGTCGTCCACGGCCTCTTCTTGTTGCCCGGCCTGAATGGCTATCTCCTCAGCCCCTGTTAGGCTCCCCAGAACATCATTAGCAGGTACAAAAATGTTAGGTACTGCGCGGTTCTCCAGGAAACTATCCGACCCAGACATATCACCAGGGGCAGGTAACGGAGGCTCAGGCTCCTAGATCTGGTCAGTTGAAGGCATAAGAAGGTCCGGCCAAGAAGCCTGATCTGGAGGCTAACTGTTAGGCGCAGAGTCCTCAGAGTCGGGCACGATAGCCTCATGTCAAAACAGGCCATTGTAGGGGGCCGTCTGGCCCGTAGACCATCATGCATGATCAGGAGCATAGTCTTAGAGCTGCTGATTGTTAACCGTTCAAAACACGTCATTGAAAAAGTTTTTTATAGCCCGGCACATCCTGACCCTTTGGGGGTCAAAGACTCTTTGAAAAGAGACTCCCACCCCACCCGCCTGATTGGTCCTCCTTTGTGTCAAGAGCAATTTGATGGATGTCTCTTATTCAGGTCTGTGAAATGTACTTCTGCATGAAAAAGCCTAAGGTCTCGGGAGTCTGGTCATTGTGAATAGTTAATACAGAAAAGAGAATACAGAACACACGCCGCACTTGTCCTATCTCTTCTGAAAAACCCTAGGTGAATTTTAAACATCATGTCCTAGGATTGGTTAACACTGTGGACACAGGCTCCGTCATATTGACCTTTACAGAGTAAAGATTATTGAATCTTTTACACTCTCCATTACAAGATCCCGCAGAAAGTTTGACAATTAAGTGGAGACCCTTTAGTTTGCCAGAATCATGGGGTTAGCGTACAGGTCCATATTCTAAAATATCTTAGATTATATCTATTTCATTAGCGTGTCGGCACTGTTCATTTTCAATATATGTGGTATATGTCCCTGTCCAGGGGTTTCTGGTCAAAAAGGTTAAAACAGAGATCCAAAATATCCCTATTGAAACAGCAACATTTGTTATTAAGTGTATAGGTTCGTCTTGCATTCTAATTCTTAAAGCTGTGTCAAACTATTGTTAATTTCAAAGCAAAATGCAGCTAATCATTTTGCTTATAACTAAATTAAATAAATCTTATAAACAGAACCCAGTGCTTGATAATACTTAACACTAATGGATATCATTAAAGGCTACTTCTGTGTTTTATTCAGTTTTAAAATTTTTAATATGTTTTATTTAAAAATTAATTCTGTATGACATATTCAGACTATTCCAGACTGCACACGTCAAAAAGGTTTCTTTTCATGCTGGTTTTGTCCCCATATCAATGTTTTTTATATCTTATGACAGTTTTTCAAAATGTTCTTCCTGAATCTTGATGAACACAAGCCCAACTTTTAGTGCCAGATAAGATTCTAACAATAACAGGCTAATGTTAATTATCATCGTACTCGCAGATGTTAAATAATGTTTTCCCCAACTCTTTGCAACCCCGTGGAACTGATATTAGCTGATAATACACTGCAGAACACGTAGGTTCTGTTGTAGTGTGCTGTGAGCTTGGGGTGATCCCTTGGTGATCCGGTCTTAATATGTTTTTTAATCTCCTCCGACTTAGTATTTGTAAATTTTAGTTTTTACTATCTTATATTTGTGATATGTACAAGTCAATGTTTCATTTTGAATAATAATAATGTCTAGCTTAACTCTGCCCCTGACCGTGATCATTGCACAAACCCTGGTCCTTTGACTCGTATTCAAGAAGATTGCAGACACTTGTTGACTCTTGGAGTCCCAGTTCAAACTTACATCCCCTTCACCCTGAATGCTACTAAAACAAAGGGGGCTTTATCACAAACAGAGGGGAACAGCAGTTTTCAAGGATAGATGGACTACCTAAAAGAAAGAATAAACCTCACAGTTTTAGTAAAATTTTAATCCTTGTGTTAACACCTATAATAGATATTATGTAACTATTCACTAAAACATTTTCCTTCCTGATTGGCCTAACGTGTCCACAATAAGCCTAATCGTCAGCCCTGTAGTGTAGAGGCTCATATAACATACGATAACCATTCTTATTTTTTAGAGGCTCATAACTGATGTAAAATGGAAGGCTCTTACCAAGCGTTAACAGAATTTCTAAAACTTTGTATTATACAAAGCACCCTGCGTACCAAAGTGGTTATAACCTGTTGATGAAAATGCTGATTTAAATTAAAGCCTGAACAAGATAAAAGTTTTCTAATCATCATATAAAATGTTTAGTAAATAAAGAGAAACTAAATACAATTTATAACAAAAATGGAATGCCCATGGACAGCTGAATAACCGAGGGAATCTAATTTTGCTTGAAGTGCAACAGAGTGTTTTACAAATAACCCCCCTACAACAGTGGATCTCAAACTGTGGGGCGGACCCCATCTAGGGGGGCGCGAAGATGTGAAAAAAAGAAAATAAGAATCGAAAATATGAACAATACATCTATTGAACCCAAAACAAATTAACTTAAACTACATTCTGATACTAGAAAAATAAACATACAGATAAGATAAATGTCGATAAAAGTTAAGTAGGTATAATAAAATATGTCAATAAACTATAATGAGAATAAAATCTGATTTTTATTTATTTTTTCATGATTAGCCTGACAAAGATTTGGTCATATCAGAAAAATAACCGTACATTTGTGTTGTGAGCAGAATCTGAATTACTTGGGCTTGCAAAAAAAGAGATATGTGATAGAAGATATCAGATGTCTCCAGTTCCTACCCAGTTCCTTTAGGGACTTTATACTGGCTATTATCATTTAAAATGATTACAGTACAGAAATTAAGTTATATGCTATGTTTGGGGTGGATGTGATCAGAAAGGCACTGATGATTCCAAAGATCAGTCAAGAAAACTGTTGGAAAAATGGGCAGAACTCTTTTGGAAACAAGGATTTTTCTTATAATGTTTTCAAATTGGACCTTTACAAAGATGCTTTTAGATGCTTTATTTTCTAAAGAGAGTTTATTTTCATGTTAAAGCAACTGGTCATTTTACTTCGCTACTGAAAATGTATTTTGTTCACTAATGCTTTAGTGTTTAATTAAGAATTACCTGAATATTTGATAATTAGTTTAAGCAGAAAGAGTAATTAGCTCTGCTATTTGTGAGCTATACAAGCGTGCTGAGCTGTTGGCTCCCATTTATGAGGTCACTAGCATGAGCTAAAGCTGCTGATTTTAAAAACGTGATTTTAGTTCAATGAACTTCGGATGTGCAGACGAGCGCTTCTTACAACCCTGCCTGTAGTTAAACAAGCACACCACACTATAGCCTCCTGGCTCTAAGAGCAGAAGTGTATGAGCTATGAATGAATTTTCAGAGACAAGAAATTTAAATGTAATAAAGGTAAAATTGTCTTGGAAACAGGATGACCACATCATACCTAGATTATCTTTATCAAATCAGTATAAAAGAAAGATCTTGACTTATGGCTGATACCTCACACAACACAAAAAATGGGTTACCTGGAAAAAACGAAACATCTAGCAATACCAGGTTGTGTGGTGTTCACACTTTATTTTTCTTTTGTTTTATGGCCCTGTGTATCTGACGTATAATACTTCTCTCTTGCCTGTTATGGAGCTCTGTCTAATTACCTAAAGTTACAGGAATTGGGAAGTGATGAACTATTTTGGTAAGAATATGTGTTAAGGCCTAAATAAGAGAGTATAAAAGGGGAAAAGTGTCACCCTAGGATCCTCCTGTGACAAAACAAAAATCATAATTGGGCTTTTCTGTTTTTTAACTTTTTAATTAAAAATAGTACTATGTTTTCTAATTATCCCCTGTGTTAATAGAAATAATTTTAGTTTTTGAGTAGACAGAAAATATCAACATTTTGTGCTAGTGTAACAGTGAGTGTTTTTAAATGCACGTACAAAACTGGGATAAGGTGTGGAACCTGCTTTCTTATAAAGCTCTGTTTAAATGCACAAGTGTATTTATAAAGTTTTCCTTTGTCAAAAGGCTCCTATGTTATAGAAATGAGCTAAGCAAAAAAATTAAAAATCATCATCATAAGCACGGCCATTTCTTTCATTACTAGTTTAATAGGTTTGAGAGGATTAATATGAATACACACGTAAGATGTGCCGAGTACCTCAAAAACAAAAGGCTACAATGCGGCGGAACGCTACGGAAATGGACCTGAATAAACAAATGAAATTCATACTCGAACGCAGTGACTTGAACTCCGATGCAAAAGTAAAACTTTATACGAGCGTCTTACAAAGATACCTGACGTTTGTGAAAAAAAGAAACAGGTACCACAGAAAAATGTATACAAACTTTTTAAGGACGTAAATAAAAACAGACATCCAGGTCTCAGGTTCCCTGTGTATTAAGATATAATCTCATACTTACAGGTACATCTTATACTATTCATTTATCCCCATTATTCAACAATACACTTGATACGTCTAAATATCATCCGGACTTTGGGGTTACTATAGGCTGTATTAAAATAATTACATTTCATTTAGAGGAATGAAAACACAGTTGCATTAAGCTCCTGGTCCCTGTTCATCCTTGGAGGCTGTCTCCAACCGGCTTTCCAAATGAGAGTTTATAAAGTAAAAATGTTTCATTACCTCAGACTGTTAAAAACAGGCAGATTCGTACAGAAAACAAATGGTTACAGTGGGATTCCGTTTCAAAAGAGTATGCATTTCATAAGCGGGCCCTTCTGTACGTAGTTCAGAATACGGACATGTTATTATGTCAGAGCAAATGCCTACAATCTCTGCCTGCGCTTTTAAGCCACTCCTGAATATTCTCAGAGAAGAGGCTCTGTTTGAATTTCCAGACGCCGAGACAAAAACAAATTGAACGGATTACCCGTTTCGGTAAACAGAAAGAACACTATTGCTGAACATAATAATTAATGGTAACCTATGAGCGTTTTTAAATTTAAAACCCCAGCCCCTTTCGTTTTAAACAGCTGTCATTTTTAAAAAGGGAGTTATGGGAGAATCAACTTGGAAACATTAATATTAAGTATAAAATATAAGGATTCTGCCATCTGTTTTTTTAAACATACTCATTTGGCGCATATAATAATCAAAAGTATGCCCTACCGTGAGCTCTTTAATGGGTCTGTGCGTTGACCAGCCAAGTGAGAACAGCGTC
The DNA here is from genome assembly GCF_900747795.2 of Erpetoichthys calabaricus. Lineage (NCBI taxonomy): Eukaryota > Metazoa > Chordata > Cladistia > Polypteriformes > Polypteridae > Erpetoichthys > Erpetoichthys calabaricus. The sequence goes on along the minus strand of NW_026261603.1, from coordinate 59,485 downwards.
AGCCCTCAGAGTTATTTTATAGGCAAAAAGCAGGAATTCTTTTTTGAAATGTAATTTATAAAAACAGATACGTGCCAATTTTAAATGGGGAGATGTACATTGGAGTCTATTTGATGCACATTATGGTGTCAGCTACCGGCTTGCACCGTATCTGGCAGCTGGGGTGTGAATCGCCCCCCTTTCTATAACCTCGCACTCAAAGAATGCAAAGAATTCCTCAGACGGCCGGGGCAGGGTGGGTTATTCAAGCGGGACCCCAGCACACGCGAACGGACCTAGCCACCCCCCATCGGTGGCGCGCAGCTCCTTTCAGCTCAGAGAATCTCGGTGTGTAGAGAGAGATCGGGGCTGCTTGTCTTTCTGTGAAATGGAAGATTCAGATGCTGGATGCTTAGACCTTTCTACTTGTCGCTCTGAGACCATGCCATTTGGGCTGTTTTTACTTCAGTCTGTCTGTAAAATGGAAAGCTATTGGACTTAGATAAAAAAAAAAGCAAAGGGTTAGAGAGATATTTTATTTTCGTGTTAATATTAAAATCATAGATAGAATTGAAGAAGATGAGCTGCTTTTTATATAGCACGTTCAGAAGTGGTGGGGCCAGCCAACAGGTGCTGCCTGACCGAGGGGGATGCCCCTGGGCATGTCTGGGCTTGCCATCGGGAGGTGGGGGTTGGAATGTGGTTGGGGTGGTGATGGTGGGTTCAAGGAGGAGGCAGATAGCCATCAAAATGCCTTTGACAGAAAGTAGAATCAAGCAGGCGAAGGGAGGTTCAAGGAGGGGACCAGATGTGCGTCACCAATCCACTGACAGGGGGCGGAATGCATCATTCAAATCCACCAATCAAAGGGGCAAGGCGGGGAACGGACGTGCGTCACCGAAGGGGCGGGCGGGGACTGGACGTGCGTCACCAAAGGGGCTGGACCGGAACCGGACGTGTGTCACTGAAGGGGCGGGACTTAAAGGTCATTAATCATTTTTGGCATAAAGTGTTATGGCAGTCAGCCAAAAGGGGTGGGGCTTAAAGGTCATTAATCATTTTGATTGACAGTTTGACAGTACGTGCCTGCATAATACTACTTATGGAAATCATACAAGTGACAACATCCACTAGCATTCAGAAATGTTCATGCATTTGATGGTTTTAATTATCGACAAAGACATTGCGTATATGTCACAAATTGTCATGCATTTCTAATGCTGTACACTATCGTAGCCTTTTTTTCCTTTGATAAGAATGGACAAGCTGACAGCACGTGCCTTTTTCTTTCTTGTCTTTATTGAACAACAACTAACAAAATGTGCAAAGGATTACCAATCATATCACTAGATGTCAACCCACAATCAGACATCAATAGCTGAACTGACATGCACACTTATGCTGATATATAACAATGTCGAGACAGGGTCAAAAAAGCTTCAGCAGTTTGCCTGACAACTCACTGCCGGACATCCAGAGTGACCTGCTCATATGTGTCTGTCACTTGTCACTTTATTGGAAACTTTAAAATGACATCCTGCCTTCTGGGCTGTTGTGAGTTTACTGAGAGACGTACTGCAGAAAACCTGTCAGAGGAGCTGCTGAGAGTGACAACAGAGTGACAAGTAGACGCCCCAGTGTCGTGCTGTGTTACTGTATATATACTGTATGTCACGTGGAGAGGCCTGTCCGCCATCAGCAGACATCAGAATTCAAGTGCAGTCCTTTCTCTTACCGTTAGAGGGCACTTCTGTGATCGCTAATATGTCACTTATTGTTTAGAAATAAGACGTGATTGTATTCTTAGGAGTGTTTATAATTTGTGATTTGATTTGTATTATTATAGAATGGAATAATTTAAAATGTGAAATTATTAAAATTAAAAAAAATCATGAAATTTAATGAAAACCAAATAAATGTTTGAATTTTACGTATATTATATCACATGGGTTTTAATTTGAAATGTGTCACATGTGTGACTGTATATTTTGATGATGAAAACATATTAGCGATGCCCCAGTGTGATCGAGACTTGAGCACTTCTGCCAATAGTGCATTCCCAAATTAAAATTTAGTGTTGTTGGGTGGATCTCAATATAATCAAAAATCTGAACATGTGCATAAAAACTCAGGGGGGGGGGGCACAAAAACTAATATGAAAAGATGGGGCACACATGGATGAAGGTTGAGAAACACTGATATATCCAAATGTTATATGAGCCTTCATGTGTCTCAGAGACATCTGTACCTTTGTTAGTGCTGGTGACAGCGAGTCCCAGTGTGTGTCACTGAGAAGTGACAGGCTGGAGGGGTCACACTTATGTACTTAAGTGGAATGAGTCTGATGTGGGCTGTTACAGAGGGACTGGCAGTAGGGAATCATCATCATCATCATCATCCTTGCTGACAAACTTTCCCTTTGGTTTCTTCACAAGTCACTTCCTTGTTCCTCTGACTGATTCTCTCTGCCTGCCTCTCCTCAGACTGACGATGGCTGAAGCCCAGCTGTTTGTGTCACAGGACGAGTTCACCTGCTCGGTGTGTCTGGACACCCTGACTGACCGCGTGTCACTGCATTGTGGTCACAGTTTCTGTCTGAAGTGCCTCACAGACTGTCCACTATGAGACATTGAAGGTTAAAATAAAAGAATACAATAACATTGTCTGTCTTGAGAGGCGCTGCTATTTCTCTATGATTATAAATAACAATGCTAGTAATCCCAGAGTCTTATTCTCTATGATTGATCGTCTGCTAAACTCCGGTCACTCAACAGAATGCCTCCAAAATACTTCAATGAAACTTGAGAGGCTATTGCTGTATAATTTAATCAAAAAAATAATGATATTAGAAATAATATAATACATCTCCCCAACGCTGATCCTCTTAAGCCCCAGTACTCCATTATAAACAAATTAAATTCTTTCACCAGGATAGATTTACCTGATTTATATAAAATAATTTCTCAACTGAGACACTCCACCTGTGTCCTTGACCCAATACCAACCATTTTTTTCAGAGAAGTATCGGTTGTGCTAATTGAGAGTATTCTTGACATAATAAACTCGTCATTAGATACGGGGGTCTTCACACACTGTCTTAAGACTGCTGTAGTTAAACCCCTGATCAAGAAAAATAATCTGTTTATACAACTGCTGCAATGTTACAGAGAGAGAGAGAGAGAGCACTATTACACTGTGCATTCTATGGTGTAATAATTAACTATATTTGTGCTTAAAAATCTTTAAAAAAATATATTTACATACAGTTCGTACGGTCTGGAATGGATTAATTGTATTTACATACAATCCTATGGGGGAAATTGCTTCGGTTCACGACCAAATCGGTTCACGACCAGAGGTTTGGAACGAATTATGGTTGTGAACTGAGGTTCCACTGTATATTGAGTCTAGAAAACATGATCAGCAAGTCTTTAATAGGCTGCAACAAAATGATGAAAGAACGGGCACATTTTTTTCTCACAAGCTGGGTGTTAGTTAGTTAGTTAGTTAGTTAGTTAGTTAGTTAGTTAGTTAGTTAGTTAGTTAGTTAGTTAGTTAGTTAGTTACTCGAAGGATTTCAAGATTTAATATGCACAAGCGGTAACCCTGCAAAAGCAGCCCAAACCAGAAAAGACAGCTGGCAAAAAGTGGCTGACAAATTAAACGCGTGTGCATTGTACTTACTGAAAGCGGCGTTACGGATTTTGCAAATGTTCATTTTTTCCCTCTGCTTAAAAAACATGATTATGCGGCGTATACTACGCCGCGGGTTGGTATGCAGCGTGTAAAACAGTTTGTTTGTCGCGGATAATTTGCCTTTTACTTTAACACGAAGACAATTTCCTGTTAGATTTGCCTTTGCGATGACAATTGATAAGGCACAGGGACAAACTTTCAAAAAGATGTGCATGTATCTGCCAAAACCAGTTTTCAGTCACGGACAGTTGTATGTTGCTCTCTCCAGAGTTCCATCTTTTCATTCACTTACTGGTATGCCTGCAGGAACACGTGCAGCGAGCGAGCGAGAGCGAGTGACACACACACGCATATAGGCGCGTGAGAGAGAGAGCGCTGGACGCATAAGAATAATAATACTTCATTACATTGATATACCGGTGTTTTCAGTATTCAAAGCGCTATCCACACAGGGAGAAACTGGGAAGCGAACCCAAAATCTTCCACAGTCTCCTTACTGCAAAACAGCAGCACTACCACTGCGCTACAAGGCAGTTAAAGAATGCACCGGCCTCGATTTTGTTTTCATTTCTGTTTACAGCAATCGGATCGTAGCGTGCATTGTTGTAATGTTACTTTTCTTGGTGGCTTATTACATTACGGATGTTTCACATGTTAATTTTTTTCCCTGTGCTTAAAAGACATTAAAAAAGTGTTTCTCAACTGTGACTCCGGAACAACTCAGTACGCAAGTTATATTAAACGTCAACAACGAAGACTCGCTACACCTTAATGAACAAGTGCTGAAACTTATCCCTACCGACGAAGTAACTTTCACCAGCATGGCCTCCATCGTCACAGACGATCCCGCTTTCAGTCACGGACAATTGTATGTTGCTCTCTCCAGAGGTCCATCTTTTCATTCACTCACAGTGGTATCCACAAACTCAACCCATTTGGACAACTGTGTCGTTCAGGAAGTGTTCACCCATCAATACATAATTATGCAGCGTATGTTACGCCGCGGGTTGGCTAGTGGTTTATAAAGCCTTAAATAATCTGCTCCATTTTATATTTCAGAATGTCTGACACTTTACACTCCAAATCGTATCCTTAGATCTTCAAATGAGTGTATGCTTAGAATTCCAAGAGCTAAACTTAAAAGAAGTGGTGAGGCAGCCTTCTGCTGTTATGAACCTCAAATCTGGAATAGCTGACCGATAGAAATTCACCAGGCTGATACAGTGGAGCTCTTTAAAACACTGCTGAAAACACATTACTGTAACATGGCCTTCTCAGAGCTTCATCTTAGTTTAATCCTGATGCTCTTTATATTCAATTAACTTTAATTATTATTCATGGTGGCTCCACAATGTGTACTAACCCCTACTCATTCTGCTGTTCTCTTTCCGGTTTACTGTGGTGGCGACCTGCACCACCACCACCTGATATTAGCTCCGTGATGTTCTTACAGTGATGGATTAAAGGCCTGAAGTCCACATGACCGTCATCATCAAGTTCTTCCATGAGAACCCTGAATACCATGAGGACGGATTGAGGTCATTGATGTTAGGTATAATGTCTAGAGGGGGCTGGGTGGTCCCATGGCCTCGGACCCCCTGCAAATTTTACTTTTTTCTCCAGCCATCTGAAATTTTTTTTTTTGTTTTTTCTGTCCTCCCTGGCCATCAGACCTTACTTTTATTCAATGTTAATTAGTATTACCTTATTTAAATTCTTATTTATTTTGTCTTTTTTCTCTTTCTTCATCATGTAAAGCACTTTGAGCTCCATTGTTTGTATGAAAATGTGTGACAGAAATCAATGTTGTTGTTGTACTGGGATCAGAGCCAAGAGAGCAGCTGTCCTCAATGCAGAGAGAACTTCACCATGAGGCCTGCTCTGTGAAGAAATAATCTGCTGAATGAAGTTATCAAGAAAATAAAGAAGACCACAATCAGTCCTCCTCCTCCTCCTCCTTCTCCATCTCAGAATTATGCTGACCCTGGAGACGTGGAGTGTGACTTCAGTACTGGGAAGAAGTTCAGAGAGGTGAAGTCCAGTCTGACCTGCATGGCCTCCTACTGTCAGACTCACCTGCAGCCTCACTATGAAGGAGACGCCTGGAAGAGACACAAGCTGGTTGATCCTAATAGAAATCTGAAGGAGAAACTCTGTGAGAAACATCAGAAAAGTCTGGAGATATTCTGTAAAACTGATGATTCCTGTATCTGCATGATGTGTGTGGTGACTGGACATAATGTGCATAAAATGGTCGAGCTGGAGACGGAAAGAGAAGAAAAAGAGGTGAGTGATGTTTAGTGTTTAATGAAATCTTTATGAACAAGTTTGGATTAAGGAATTTCTGTCAGCTTATTTTGCAGCTTCAAGTGATGATCCGAGGAAAAGCAAATCCACTTGTATGACGACATCACAGCGAGTTTGTGGTCTGCTTGGATTCTTCCTGCAATGCATCATTGTGTGACTAGGATTTGTGTGTGTGTGTGTGTGTGTGTGTGTGTGCGTGTGTGTGTTAATCATAGGGTGTGAGAGGAGACCAGCCTACAGACTTAGTTAAGTCTCCCAAATCCTGTGAATGAGCTGAGAGCGGCGAGCGCCTTGTCTGTGTTACGTGTCTGTCTGTTAGTCTCACAGAGATATCTGTCCATCTGTCTCATCAGTAATATTAAGGCAGGGTGCTTCTGTCAAAATGTCAGTCAGAAATGATTGATGACTTGATCGCCCCTCCCCCTTTCCTCTGAATGGTCTATGTAAATGATATGCCCACCCCTTGTCCTATGATTGGTGAATTCCAACCTGTACCCTCCCTAAACCCTCCCAGACCCCCCTATAATCCCACCCCACCTGCCTGATTGTTTCAGGGTTTGTGTCAAGAGCAGTTTGATGGATTCTGCCTCTCCATTGACCCCCCCCCGGTCTGTCTACACCTGTTTGTTGGCTGGCACCCCCCTCCCTGCCCCTTCTCCTGAGGCCCTTAATATCAACAGAATGACCCTGACATGAACCCAAGGCCTGATCGACATGTCCGGAGATGTTCCTGCTCATACCCAGCCAGCCAGGTCTCCCTTATAGCCGCTCCTGCATATCCTCTCCACAGTGCTGGAGCATGTCACTGCATCTATCTATTATTTAATATTATCACGAGATTCAAATATCTATCTATCTAACCTTTGCTTTATAATTTGTAAAAAAGGAACACCTTTTCAAACTAAACCGATTTTAATTGTTCTCTGTAAGCCACAGTTCGACTGAAACAGCCTTCACCATCTCACAGAAAGCCATCTGACAGAAGGGCACGCTGACAGCCGCTGTGTGTTGATGGCTCAGTGTGTAGAGAGAGAGAACAACACGTTACTGCTGCTTAAAGATGGCAGGGCCTGCGTGTGCACCCAGCTGTGTGCTGACCCCTAATTCACTGAGAAAAGCTTTTCTTCTACTGATAAGCGTAATTGGATTTGACAGAAGAACAGGTTCACACATACCAGTCTTTAACAGAAGTTCATATCTTCCTGTTGTAAATGTAAAGTGGTCTTAAAACGGGTCAAAGGGGCAAACATTTGCTAAAAGAAATCACTTTCCTTATTACAAAGTCTGCTTTCAAAAAATAACGCTCTTTTCGGTATATACAGTATATGTTTACCACTCAATCCTTATTCTATGTAGTGTCTTCAGTCAGTCAGTCATTCTCCAACCCGCTATATCTGAACACAGGGTCATGGGGGTCTGCTGGAGCCAATCCCTGTCAACACAGGGAGCAAGGCAGGATATGTAGCGTCTTTCTTTTACTAATTTTATGAATGACACCCATGACGTCAGACTACTCGAGACGACATGCGGCCTTTCCTACATTACTCGTTTATTTGAGAAGGGTCCGACTGCAGGTCGCAGACTTGGCCTTCCACGCCCCCGGCCTTCCACGCCTCCTGCCTTCCACAGTCCACACAACAAGCGCCTATAGCCCGTAGAAAGAGAAGAAGAGCTGCTGTACAGTTTTTCCAATTCCATCCATCCATCCATTCTCTTCCGCTTATCCGAGGTCGGGTCGCGGGGGCAGCAGCTTGAGCAGAGATGCCCAGACTTCCCTCTCCCCGGCCACTTCTTCTAGCTCTTCCGGGAGAACCCCGAGGCGTTCCCAGGCCAGCCGGGAGACATAGTCCCTCCAGCGTGTCCTGGGTCTTCCCCGGGGCCTCCTCCCGGTTGGACGTGCCCAGAACATCTCACCAGGGAGGCGTCCAGGAGGCATCCTGATCAGATGCCCGAGCCACCTCATCTGACTCCTCTCGATGCGGAGGAGCAGCGGCTCTACTCTGAGCCCCTCCCGGATGACTGAGCTTCTCACTGTATCTTTAAGGGAGAGCCCAGACACCCTGCGGAGGAAACTCATTTCAGCCGCTTGTATTCGCGATCTCGTTCTTTCGGTCACTACCCATAGCTCATGACCATAGGTGAGGGTAGGAACATAGATCGACCGGTAAATTGAGAGCTTTGCCTTATGGCTCAGGTCCTTTTTCACCACGACAGACCGATGCAGAGCCCGCATCACTGCGGATGCCGTACCGATTCGCCTGTCGATCTCACGCTCCATTCTTCCCTCACTCGTGAACAAGACCCCGAGATACTTGAACTCCTCCACTTGAGGCAGGATCTCGCTCCCAACCCTGAGAGGGCACTCCACCCTTCTCCGGCTGAGGACCATGGTCTCGGATTTGGAGGTGCTGATTCCCATCCCAGCCGCTTCACACTCAGCTGCGAACCGATCCAGAGAGAGCTGAAGATCACGGCCTGATGAAGCAAACAGGACAACATCATCTGCAAAAAGCAGTGACCCAATCCTGAGTCCACCAAACCGGACCCCCTCAACACCCTGGCTGCGCCTAGAAATTCTGTCCATAAAAGTTATGAACAGAATCGGTAACAAAGGGCAGCCCTGGCGGAGTCCAACTCTCACTGGAAACGGGTTCGACTTACTGCCAGCAATGCGGACCAAGCTCTGACACCGGTTATACAGGGACCGAACCGCCCTTATCAGGGGGTCCGGTACTCCATACTCCCGGAGCACCCCCCACAGGATCCCCCGAGGAACGCGGTCGAATGCCTTTTCCAAGTCCACAAAACACATGTAGACTGGTTGGGCGAACTCCCATGCACCCTCCAGGACTCTGCTAAGGGTATAGAGCTGGTCCACTGTTCCGCGACCAGGACGAAAACCACACTGTTCCTCCTGAATCCGAGGTTCGACTATCCGACGGACCCTCCTCTCCAGAACTCCCGAATAGACTTTTCCAGGGAGGCTGAGGAGTGTGATCCCTCTGTAGTTGGAACACACCCTCCGGTCCCCCTTCTTAAAGAGGGGGACCACCACCCCGGTCTGCCAATCCAGAGGCACTGTCCCTGATGTCCATGCGATGTTGTAGAGACGTGTCAACCAAGACAGCCCTACAACATCCAGAGACTTGAGGAACTCCGGGCGTATCTCATCCACCCCCGGGGCCCTGTCACCAAGGAGTTTTTTGACCACCTCGGTGACCTCAGTCCCAGAGATGGGGAAGCCCACCTCCGAGTCCCCAGGCTCTGCTTCCTCATTGTCAGGCTTGTTATTGGGATTGAGGAGGTCTTCGAAGTACTCCCCCCACCGACCCACAACGTCCCAAGTCGAGGTCAGCAGCGCACCATCACCACCATATACAGTGTTGACACTGCACTGCTTCCCCCTCCTGAGACGCCGGACGGTGGACAAGAATCTCCTCGAAGCCCTCCGAAAGTCATTCTCCATGGCCTCCCCAAACTCCTCCCATGCCCGAGTTTTTGCCTCAGCAACCACCGAAGCTGCATTCCGCTTGGCCTGCCGGTACCTATTAGCTGCCTCCAGAGTTCCACAGGACAAAAGGGACCAGTAGGACTCCTTCTTCAGCTTAACGGCATCCCTCACCGCCGGTGTCCACCAACGGGTTCGGGGATTGCCGCCACGACAGGCACCGACCACCTTACGGCCACAGCTCCGGTCAGCTGCCTCAACAATAGAGGCACGGAACATGGCCCATTCGGACTCAATGTCCCCCACCTCCCTCGGGACATGGTCGAAGTTCTGCTGGAGGTGGGAGTTGAAGCTATTTCTGACAGGGGGCTCTGCCAGACGTTCCCAGCAGACCCTCACAACACGTTTGGGCCTACCAGGCCTGACCGGCATCCTCCCCCACCATCGAAGCCAACTCACCACCAGGTGGTGATCAGTTGATAGCTCCGCCCCTCTTTTCACCCGAGTGTCCAAGACATGTGGCCGCAAGTCCGACGACACGACCACAAAGTCGATCATCGAACTGAGGCCTAGGGTGTCCTGGTGCCAAGTGCACATATGAACACCCCTATGCTTGAACATGGTGTTCGTTATGGACAATCCGTGACGAGCACAGAAGTCCAATAACAAAACACCGCTCGGGTTCAGATCGGGGGGGCCATTCCTCCCAATCACGCCCTTCCAGGTCTCACTGTCATTGCCCACGTGAGCATTGAAGTCCCCCAGCAGTACGAGGGAGTCCCCAGAAGGTATGCCCTCTAGCACACCCTCTAGGGACTCCAAAAAGGGTGGGTACTCCGAACTGCTGTTCGGTGCATACGCACAAACAACAGTTAGGACCCGTCCCCCCACCCGAAGGCGAAGGGAGGCTACCCTCTCGTCCACCGCGGTAAACCCCATTGTACAGGCTCCATGTCGGGGGGCAATAAGTATACCCACACCCTCTCGGCGCCTCTCACCGGGGGCAACTCCAGAGTGGTAGAGAGTCCAGCCCCTCTCAAGGAGATTGGTTCCAGAGTCCAAGCTGTGCGTTGAGGTGAGCCCGACTATATCTAGCCGGAACCTCTCGACCTCACGCACAAGCTCAGGCTCCTTCCCCTTCAGAGAGGTGACATTCCACGACCCAAGAGCCAGCTTCTGTAGCCGAGGATCGGACCGCCAAGGTCCCCGCCTTCGGCCACCACCCAACTCACACTGCACCTGACCTCCTTGGCCCCTCCCATAGGTGGTGAGCCCATGGGAAGGGGGACCCACGTTGCCTCTTCGGGCTGTGCCCGGCCGAGCCCCATGGGTGCAGGCCCGGCCACCAGGCGCTCGCCATCGAGCCCCACCTCCAGGCCTGGCTCCAGAGGGGGGCCCCGGTGACCCGCGTCCGGGCGAAGGAAAACGGCGTCCAAAATTGTTTTGCATCATAGGAGGTTTGTTTAACCGCACTTTGTCTCATCCCTCACTTAGGACCAGTTTGCCTTGGGTGGCCCTACCAGGGGCATAAAGCCCCGGACAACAGAGCTCCTAGGATCATTGGGACACGCAAACCCCTCCACCACAATAAGGTGACGGTTAAAGGAGGGGGTTTTTCCAATTCGAAAAAGAAAAGGAGCTGAAAACGATTTCTGACATGGAACAATGGCACAGCAGAACCAGGTATGGACTCACAGAATAAAAAGCTCAGTATATTTAAAGAAACTTTAGATCCATTAAACAAAACTAATGAGATGTACGATTATATACTGTATAGCGAATCCAAGTGTTCTCTGTTTATCGTCATTACTGACATATCCTATTTTAAGCATATCGTTTTAATTATTTTTTACCTCTTGTATTATTTCTTTTTAATATTTGCTGTATTATTTCATCTATATTAACTTTTTCACTTATTTATGAGATGTTATGTAGAGAATCTGCAATGTTAGTGTACAATATGAAAGGTATTTATGTTTATCGTCGTCATTAACGTATGTTAAATATCTTATCTTAACTTAGTTAAGTTAGCTATTTATAAAAGCACGTTAGCGCTTTCTGCCAAATTAGTATTACATACAGGGCCAGATTTATATGAAAAGAGGCCCTAGGCTATTCCACTTATGAGACCCTTTCACCTTCCATTTTTAAGTTTGTAAATTACATGAGAGATAATAAAATACATCATTACTGTGATTAACCAATACATTTTTATGTTTGTTTATTAGTCATATGCGTAGAATTTCTCCTTATTTTCGGTTCAGTGTTTTAGTGTTCACTGTTTTTAGAATAGTGTAATTTTAATTTTGCTAACAATTTGAATGTAGGCCCCTCTTGATCTTGAGGCCCTAGGCTGAAGCCTAGTTAGCCTATAGGAAAATCCGGCCCTGCTTACATATTATTTTTGTCTTGATTTCCACAGTCACATTTCAACATAAAGGCAGAGAATATAAAAACAACTTTGATAACATTGATTAAATATCCAAATGAATCCAAGTGCCCTCTTTGTAAAAAGCACAGAGACTACAGCATCCTGCTACGTCACCTTCAGAGTCATGAAGGCCACATTGTCAAGTATGCAGGTAGTGTATGTATGCTAGGAGTGTGTGCTTGAAAACAATACTGACGTTTAGATTTCTGAACTGGAACTTTTTTAAATACAGGTTAAAAAGCTGAGCATTTTCCGTTGTTTGGCAGGTTTTACTATTTACAGATGTAACACAGGGTGTGTCCCAAGTGGCCAATTCCATTGTTGTTTTTGTTTAAAAGTCATTGTCAACAGTTTACTGTATGTCAGTATTTAATATTTTTCGTTGATTAAATTTTTTTACCCCTTGTATTAGGGCCTCCCTAGTGTGTGCTTGGTGTGTTGGTGTGTGCTTGGTGTGTGTGCGCCCTGCGGTGGGCTGGGATTGGCTCCAGCAGACCCCCGCGACCCTGTAGTTAGGATATATAGCGGGTTGGATGAAGGATGGATGGATGTATTAGGGCCTTCCAAGTCAGATGAATAGCCATGGCTGTGGAATTTCCATGTTGATGGTACGACCATTTCATATTGTAACTGTCATTTTTTGTATGTCTGTATTTAATGTTGTGTCCAGGTTTCCAAAGGACCATTTTGTGGTGTCTCTGTAGTTCATCCTTGAGGCCCCCTTCAGTTTTAATGAGTTGTGTCTCAACTTTAGTCCTCTCTTCTTTCATTGTAGTATTTGTAGAGGGAGGATTATATCTGGTTGCTGGTTCCCATTTTTGTCACCTTCTACAATTTGTGTTGGATATTTGTGTTATGTTTAACTTATTTTATTATATTTGTTTTTTTTTTAATTTCAACATACTGTCCATAGTGGTTTTGAAGTTCCAGAAACGCCTACCTTTCAAAATCCAGATCATTTAAATGTGTGTTTATAATGGTTTGCATAAATATTTTTGTAACATTAAACTCCTTTTAACAACGTGACTCTGCTCAGTCCTCTTTAGAATGACATGCTGGCTTTGTGGAAGAGCTGGTGTAGAATGTTACTTGAGAACTCCAGCACCAAGGGGTAAATGAAATTTAAATTTCCTTTAATAACTCTAATTTAGTTCTGCAGCAATATGGCAAATATACTTAGCCATATTGTACATCAAAGACAAATAGTCCAAATGTTTCCCATTATAAACTTAGTGCTTCTTTTTGAAATCACTGAAGTAACTGCTCACATCAGACTGAGTGAACAAACGCCTTTCTAAATGAAGGCCAAGAACCAAACAAAAAATTAGAAGGTACAGAAACAATGGACAGCCAGGACAGGGTCATTTTTTGTGCTTATTCTTTTGGTTCTTTTTTAACATTTCCTTAGGTAAATATTATTTTCTATGTTTTTAGGTTTAGACTGTATTGAGCCATTAATGAGAAGACAGAGTAAAGACTTGGCACTACATCTGAAATGAACAAATGTCTTGCTATTCTGTTCCATAGCACTGCATTCTGCAGATTTCAGATTTTTTCTTTCAGAAGAAACGTCAGCGTCCCTTCTCCAACATCCAGCACAGGGCACTGATGAGCAGGTACAGACACATCATTTTATAAACTTCCATAAGAAAGATAAATTACATTTTGTTGATACTGGCTTACAATGCCTGTGGTATAGTGAATAAAATGTATAAAAAGTCTTAATGCTTGTCTCAGATGCCGACTGTTAATCGTTAAGCAGTAGGAGTCAAAGCCCAAAAGACTAAAAGCCTGTTTTATATCTTCTGACAAACTGGAGTACTAGTACAACTCTTAAAGGCCTTAAAACATTTGAAATGCATTGTGTGCTGTGTTAATAATAGTGTATTGTAAGAAACATTGAAGACTTGTAGAATCTGTGATCAAAAGCAGTAATGTTAATAATGTATAATAAATTAAATTTACTGTACATTATTTTTTTTACTTTCCTTACATTCCTTGTAAATGTGGAGTAAAAGGCTATGAGCTTTATGATGACCATTTAAAGAATTTTCTTTCTTTCTTTTTTAATATAATGTATTACAGCAGCATTTCACCGAGGCACAGAAGTGGTGTGCTGAGAACATTTCTGTGTTCAGAGGGCGAATCTCACTCCCTGCATTACTGTCAATGGACAAAGACGACACTGAGGAGGCCCTTCAGAAATCTGATTTGCTATCTGAATTTCCAGAAGAAGAGGAGAGGGAATATGTCTTTAGACATATTTTTTTCACATATGGAAGACATGCATCTGTTTTTAGATTAACGTGAGAGGAAAAAGGAAAATGACTGAGTTTTGTGAGAAAATGTAACAAACATACATGTCCCTCATTGTTCAGTTACAACCTACAATTCTTGTTCTATATTTTATATATTCTTTAACTTTTTTGTAATAAATGTTGCAAACCAACTTCATCTTTACAGTCCATTGTCTTAGTGTTATGTATTAAAATAATGTTTTATAAAGCAGGGCAAGGCAATATTTATTTATAAACCACATTTACAACAGCAGCCAGAACTGAACCAAGTGCTGTACAAGAAAGGGTAAAAGAAGCAGTTCAAATATACCGTATGTACACATCACAAAACTTCAAGAATAACCAGCCATTACATAAAAGGTAAACTTAAAATACCCATATATACAGTACATATTTATAATCCTGAATGTACGTCAGCCAACATATACAAACAATGTCAACCTTTTGCAGGGTCAAATGGCAGCAAGAAGAAATAAGACTTTAATGATGACTTAAAAATGGCCTGTGATGGAGCAGACCTAATATAATAAGTAGAGCCATTCCAGAGAAAAGGAGCAGCCACCACAAACACCCGATTCCTCCTTTGCTTCAGCCTTGACCTCGGCACAACTAAGAGCATTGGGCTAGTAGACCACAGGGATCTTGTTGGCACATACAAGTGAAGAGGTTCCAAGAGGCAAGATGGGGCTGATCCACTCAAACATTTGAAAACAAGAAATAGAATTTTAAAATCAATTCTGAAATGGACCAGAAGCCAGTAAAGTGAGGTCAGTATTGGTGAAATATGGCCACACTTATGAGAGCCTTCAATAAGCGAACAGCAAAGTTGTGGAATAGTTGTAGGCGTCGTAACAGGGCCTGACCAATACCTACATACAAAGAACTGCAATAGTCCAAATGAGATGCTGTAAAAGCTTGGATGGCCTTTTCAAGATCACAGAAAGAAAGAAAAGCCTTTACCTTAAAGTCTCAGCTGGAAAAAGCTTAATTTAACTTCACAATTTATCTGTCTGTCGAGTTTGAATGAGCTGTCACATATCACACCTGGGCTAACTGAAGCTTTATAATACGTATATGGAAAGGGGTCCAAGAGCAATATGAGAGACACTCAGACTTTCTTAACTCTTGGACACCATGATCACAGTTTTATTATCATTTAGTTTAAGAAGATGCATTGCCATCCAGGTTTTAATATCATTCAAGCACACATGGAGGGTCTGTATTTTCTTGCTTTGATTTTAGTGGCAAATATATTTAAGTGTCATCAGTATAGAGTAGCCATACTTGTTAACAGTGGAGCCTAAAGGTAACATGCCTATCAAAAAGATAGCTGGTCCAAGGATGGAACCCCACAAGTAAGAGGAGCTACAGAGGATAAGAACTCACTCAAATGAATAGAAACATTCCTATTTCTTAGGTAAGATTTAAACCATTTCAGGGCATTACCTTGGATGACTACATACTGTTCAAGGCAGGATATAAGAATCATAAGATCCACAGCATCAAAAGCTGAAGTAAGATCTAGCAGTACAAGAATGGCAGAATCTCCAGGATTAGTAATTGGGAAGAGGTCGCTGTTAACCTTTAACAAGGATGTTTCAGTGCTGCAAGAACATCTGTATCTGGATTGGAATTTTTCCAGAATACTATTTTCATCTAGAAATGTTTGAGTTAGGACAACTTTTTCAAAGACTTTAGATAAAAAAGGCAGTTTAGAAATTGGCCTGAAATTTGACACATTAGAGGGTCCTTATTTTGTTTTTTATAATACGTTTCTGCACCACAGCGTGTTTCAAGGCAGCAGGAACACAACCAGAAATCAAGCTAGCATTTATTAAGGTAACGATGACACACGCAGGCACAAAGTGATCAAAGACAGCTGAACACACTATAGGAAGAATCCTGAGCAGGCAGTGACACCGATGACCTAATAACGGTAATCTTATTTACAAAAAAGTGAATCTCCGTTTGGAGAGTAAGTTGGGGTATGCAACAAATGACAAATTCCTAATACAAGAAATGGTATATGGCGATTAAATGATTTAAAATCACTAAAAAATTGATTTGTAATTATTGTATCGACCCAAACACAACATTTTTAAAGTTAAGTTTAAAATCTGTTAGTTCAGTTCCAAAAAAAATAAAAACGACGGTTTATGGAAGTGCAATTTTCAATAATGAAAATGTTTGCATTTCTTTAGAAAAACAAACGATATAATATCTATTAAGCAATTTGAGAGATTTGCTTCACTTTTTTTGATAAGTACATATTTATAAGTTAGGGTCCCAGGGAGAACAATTATGCATTAAAATTAAAAAAACAGGTAAACGTTTGAAAGTTTAATAATTCCACTTGAAATTTATCAACATTATAGCAGCAGCTTTGAACAAAATTAAGAAAACACAATTCAAGACAGACAATGGAAATGAAAGTATGAACTCTATTAGTAAGCTGGATCATTTAAAATTTTTTTAAATATAAACAATTTTAAAAGTTTCTTTTGATCTCGAAAGTTTAGACCTTCATTTTCATGCCTGTTGATTGCTTTGTTGTGTTATTGATCATCATTTATTTTGTAACATAATAAATTAATGTCATTAACGGAATTTTCCTTTATTGAACGAGGTTCCAGAAATAATGTCAGACATGCCGTTTAGTACAAAAGTACCATAAAAATAATTTCAAATATTTTGAATGATAGAATTCACTATAATAGCAGTTAGAGCATCCACATTCATATTTAGTATGGGGTTTCCTTAATCTAAAAATATGTTATGCCCTCTTTCTTTTAACTATCGAATCCTGACTCATAAATTATAAAACTGTTTTTTGTTTCTAAAAGTAAACACGACAGTAATACCATAAAGAGAAACTCGGATTCTTTCCTCGTGATTGCAGGAAGTCATATTAATATCGTCTTTTAGGGTTACATGGTAAATCAACGTTACTAGTTTTTCAACGAAAGCGATGTGACAGAGGACGGACGCGAATGCTGGGGGCGTGGTGTGGAAGGCAGGAGGCGCGGAAGGCCGAGGGCGTGGAAATATGGGGGCGTGGAAGGCCAAGTCTGCGACCTGCAGCCGGATACTCTTGGCTGACGGCGGACAGGCCTCTCCACGTGACATACAGTATATATACAGTAACACAGCACGCCACTGGTTTTCTACTCGTCACTCTGTTGTCACTCTCAGCAGCTCCTCTGCCAGATTTTCTGCAGTACGTCTCTCAGTAAACTCACAACAGCCCAGAAGGCAGGATGTCATCTTAAAGTTTCCAATAAGGTGACAAGTGACAGACACGTATGAGCAGGTCGCTCTGGATGTCCGGCAGTCAGTTGTCAGGCAAACTGCTGAAGCTTTTTTTGACCCTGTCTCGCTACAATGCACGCTCCGTGTTATTTAGTCGTGGAGTAATTGTTTGGGATGAGGTTTTTTTACTGGGGATAACATACATGGGGTTTAAGGCTGAACAAAAGTTTGAAATCCTTTGTCATCCGCAATGAAAATGGCTGAAAGTCAGGGGATGTCATTTTCGCCAGCTCCTAATCGACACTTCTCTGACTGGGTGGGGTCATTTGTTTAGGAATAAATGTGCTTATTTTGGTTTGAGAGGCAGAAGGCTGTGATATACCTGCGGTTTCTGATAAGACAGTGGATGCTGTAGCAGAAGTTATTGGCTCAAAACAGAACACTTTTCACGGATCAGTGGAAGGCAGCCGGAGGAGAGAGGACGAGATGGACGGACGGCTGAGCGCTTCTTAGATATCTGTGCAGGTTTGTTGCTGGCCCTGCTCTGTTCTGACGGATATTCCCATTTTACAAATTCTGCACTCAGCTTTGCAGTCTCCAATATCATTTAAATGCAACTAGATGCTGTTTCTTTTTCAATTATCACTCATTTCTTCACTTATTCCCGACGCGCTAGAATTTCAATTTGACTCCGCGTCTCTCTGTGTACCTGGACTGTACCACTACACTCGCTGTCTTCGGAGCGTCATACCCCCTTAATTCTGTCACATAATGGTATGATCCTAGTCTGTCTTTGCTTGTGATTGGCCGCATGGTGTGCCCATCAAAATAAAGTCCCGCCCCTGCCTGAATGAATTCTCTGTGTGAATGAAGACACTGCTCTCCCCGACAGGATTCGGCTCTTTTCGTTCACTACAAAGAATCGGCTCTGAGAGGCGAACGACACATCAACACGCGGTCATTTACACGAATACCACAGAGCCGATAGTCCACATACTCGGTGTGATTTTACTACCATAAACAGTTGTAATAAACAAGTTTGTTTTAGTAAATATGTTCTTCTTCGATTTGCATTTTTTCTTCGCGGCCCCCTTGTAGATATCTCGCCCCACAGGTTGAGCCACATTGCTGTAAGCCTAAAATAAATGGCAACTGTGCCCGTAAGCGGCAGTGCGCAGCTTCACTGATGAGGGTCAAACTGCGGACAGCCTCGACACGGAGCTTCATGCTTGAAAGAAGGAAAAATGACAAGCATTTAACAACTGATTAAATAAGCTAACTAATACGTTCTGCTGTAACTTTATTTATTATCATTAGGACATACAAAGAGACATTGGCATATAAACCTAAATGCTAACCTAACATATTTCTGTGTGCTCATATAAAAGCCTGCAAACGCAAACAGCGGTGTTGTTCATTCTTGGCGCTCGGCTGCTCACTCGTCTGTCAGGGCTAAGCTGCTGCTAACTTCACGGACATCAATGTGCAGTGAAAGGTCCGTAACCTTCACTAATCAGCTCTTAACCCCGATATACAGTAGCTCAGACTAGGTAGATATCACAATGCGTTTTATTTTAACGTTAATGCCCAGAGTATTACTGAGCCCTAATAAATGTAAATGCCATTAAGTTCTTATATGTTTGATGTGCCAGCCTAAGAGCCTGCCCAGTACTCACACAGCCAAAGGCCCTGCCTGCAGTTTGTTTGTCTTCTGTCAGTGAGCGGCTCAGCACCGGCGTTCACAAAACAAGATCTGCCTGTGAAAAGGCTGGCAGGCCAGGGCCCTTCTGCTGAAATAAATGGTGTCCTTTTAAAGTTACCTCAGGACAACACTTTACATAGCTAATAGCACTATAACTAATAATAAAGCATATTGATCCATAATCAAGATTCTCAACATTCTTCACCTTAATAAAAGGAAAAGTGTCTCTATGTCTGTGTATCTGCGTGTCAATTCGGTTCGTAGGTCTCTCTCATTCCAACAGATGGCAC
The DNA here is from genome assembly GCF_900747795.2 of Erpetoichthys calabaricus. Lineage (NCBI taxonomy): Eukaryota > Metazoa > Chordata > Cladistia > Polypteriformes > Polypteridae > Erpetoichthys > Erpetoichthys calabaricus. Next base: position 40,086 of record NW_026261603.1, on the reverse strand, counting down.
AACACAAACATTTGTAGAAATAAAATTAATGGCATTTGTCACTCCAGCAAATGGTACATCAAAAAGACTAACACTGCTTTTACGAATCCAACACCAAATGGTGTGTAACAGAGACATCATGTTAAATTCATCATTCCAGCAGACGGCACATCTCAAACATTAACATGGCTTTTACAAATCCCATACTAAATTGTACAGTACACCTCTAAATTTCATGAGGGTTACATTCCTAGAGCACCCTCGAATTGTGAAAAACTGCAAATTGTTGATGTGGTTAACAAAATGCCTATTTTTATAGTTTAAACCCTAAATATGCCCCCAAATGACTTTAATTTAATTTCATACTCATTTTAATACATTACCTAAAAATAAAGAATGTAAAGGTAAACCTGCATACTGCACATTACTGTACTGATATGTCTCCCACAGTGCTAGAATGTAAAATCCCGATGTTACCGCTATATGTACTGTAATTCACACAAGTGTCGGGCGTTTCAACGGCATTTTGGGGCTTTAACTCTTAAACTGCCACATATTTGGGGGTTAATGTATCCCTGGACTCCAAATACTTTTTTGCTGCACTTTAAGTAAACGTCACAATTTACAAAGAAAAAGTGAAATATTAATGGAACACATTTTTTTTTTCATGCAAAGATCATCACAATTACTGCAACACTGATCATTTTACACACTGCTAATGGACTGTATAAACTATTTAATAAACTACTTGAACAATATGTACAAAGTGCAGGTGACGCCATGGATGAAGTCACCGAGCCAACTGCTCTTGAGGTGCTGCACTCGAGCACACAGAGGTAAGCGCTGACGCTGGCAGGCCAGTCTAGTGCAGTGGCTCAATGACAGGGACAGCGAGGCTGCAGTGCTGCAGGGTGTCACACTTGGGTCACAGAATTGCACAGAAACACAGGAGATTGTAGACACAGGAACTTTATTCAAACACTTCAAACAAACAGGTCTCTTTCAGAAGTAACACGAGCTCAGTATGCAGTTAGTTATCGATTAAAGAATAGACAAACATCATAGGGGAGCACAATGGGAGCAGAGGATGTCTGGAGGAGGAGAGAGAAACAAAGCAATCAGCCAATAGGACAGGTGCTGTTCAGGCTTTTAAGTAAGCGTAGCGTCACACGAGAAGCATATCACGTGACAGAGCAGCCACAAGTAACCACAGCAAGTAAGGGAGCAATGTGAAGGTAGTCTATCAGCGTTTTTAAGAGGGTTTTTTGGAGAAGCGTCCGTGTATTCTAGGAGTGCGTTCAGTCCCCCTTCTCACAAGGGGCTGGTGTAGCGGCTTTAGAATGACTGCTGGTGATTTGGAAGAAGACAGACACAGCAATACCCGAATTCTGCCATTTATTCTACAAAAGCGTCATCCAGCTTTTTTCTACAAGACAAGCAGTAAAGGGCACAGTCAGCACATGTAACCTCAGGCTCTCTCTGTCTCCTGCAAAAGCGTCATCCAGCTTTTTCTTTTCTAATTAAACATATATACACAAATACAATAAATACAAATTTAACAATTGAATATAAACGATAACAATGAAGGACAATAATTAACGTTGCAACATACCTACAAGACAAGCAGTAAAGGGCACAGTCAGCACATGTAACGTCAGGCGCTCTCTGTCTCCTGTAGCAAGCCAAACAAAATACCAATGAGATTGGATCACCGCTAAACCAAACACTTTTAAAATCCATTTCTGCCGACCAAAAGTGACAACAGAACCTCAAAACACATCAACAACCACATGGCGTGATGTTTCCATTCAGTTTCAGACAGAAAACACTCATTTAAAACTTGTCAGCTTATACAAGAGACGGAGAGCATTGAGAAGCGCCTTACCTGCAAATGTGTCATCCAGCTTTTGCCAGGAGTCTGCTGTACGTCACATGCGCGTCCTATGGGTGTTACATATAATTAAAGCCCCCTCCCCGCTACAACAGACAAATAGGAACTATATACAACAGATACAATGATTACATTCACATTATATATAAAACAGAAGAATTTCAGTATAAATAAAAAAGTTTTGAGAATGTTCACAATAAAACAAACTAACTCAGCCACATACTCCCCCCTGAACTTCTCAAAACACTGAGGGTCAGGTAATGGCAGAGTTGTAAATAACAGTAACATAACATAGCATGTCATTATTTTCTCACGGTACATCACAGTACTCTTATGTGCGACAAAACCAAAAGGGAAAGTGTCAAAAGGAAGCTGGGCAGACTTCCAATGTTCACTTGCGTAAGAAGGTGCCTTATACACAATCTCATCCTAATGAATAAATGACTGTTACTCCAACATTGAACTTACTTAACAGAATTATACATATTATACACATTACTAATTAACTTAGAACTATTCCAATAGCATAACTGACGGTTGTTCACAAAAACACGGTTTTGGCTAACCCACTAACACCACCACTAGCTTGTTTGTTTCTCTGCGTCATGTTCTGAATCAATCTGCATTGCAAAAAATGAAATCTTAACAAGCCAGAAAATCTTGAAAAGAAATAATAGATCTTGTTTTTTTTATTTTAAGAATAAGTGACTTGAGTAGATTTCTGTGTGTAAGATATATAATCTCATTTTTAGAAAATTTAACAAGTTAACAAGTTAAACTTTCTCACTATATTGGCAGATAATTTTGCTTGATTCTAATACCTTTTTCTTGTTTTTCTTGTTAAAATTAAAAAAAACAAGATCTATTATTTCTTTTCAAGATTTTCTGGCTTGTTAAGATTTCATTTTTTGCAGTGTGTTAACTGGTTTTACTATCCTTCCTACTCTTGTTCTGATGTGCCCTACTGTGTTACTTGGTGCTCTATCGTGTCTCAAAGTGATCTCAGACATTGATCCTCTAGCTACTTGGTCCTCAGGATGACTGTGGTTCAGTTCTGGCACTTCTGCACCATGCATACTATCCGTTTCACTGTTGTTGGTCCTGTTTGTCTCAATCCCAACACTGTGACTCTCAGCACATGGTCCAGCATGATTACTTACATCACTACTGTCTGCTTGGGGGTTGTCAGCCTCTGGCACAGCATTGTCAGGGGATACTTCAAGAGGTTCAGATGATGCACATTGTCTTTCTGGAGGAACCACTGAAGGAGTTGTCTCTGCTACCCAACTGGCAGTACGCTCTATAGGGTCAAACTCTGATCCAGTCACAGAGGCAGTTCTATCCACATCACACTGGTCCCGATTTGGTTCAGAGCCACTATCAAAGGAAGGCTCCACTTCCTGTTCGATTACCACTGGCAAGAAGCTAGCTTGCAAGATCAAGTTCCTATGAACAATCTTCTCCTGTCCATTGATGGTGTTTTTGATGTGGTATGTATGGCACTTTGAATCTTTAGAGACCACAGTGTACAGTGTAGAGTCCCTTCTGTCAGCCAACTTCCTGCGACCACGTTCACCTCTCTTTGCCAAGAGAACTCGATCTCCTTCCTCAATGTCTGCACCTTTTGTCTTCATGTTGTACAAGTCTGCCTGGCGCTGCTGGCTGGAATCAGTGTTGACTTGGGCCAAGATGAGAGCTTCCTTGAGGTCATCCCTCATTCTCCTGACATAGCTATCATAGTCAATGATATCACTGTTCCTCTCCACATTGTGGAACATAATATCCACCGGCAGTCTAGGGACCCGCCCATACATCAGGTAGAAGGGAGCATACCCAGTTGACTCATGAGCTGTACAGTTATATGCGAAAGTCAATGTCTGCAGCATTTGCGGCCATTTAATCTTATCCCTGGGCGGTAAGGCTCTGATCATGTTCCCTAAGGTTCTGTTGAACCTCTCAGTGTGGCCATTCCCCTTTGGGTGATAAGGTGTTGTTCTTGACTTTTTCACACCTGCAATCTGTAACAGCTCCTGGATCAGTTGGCTCTCGAAACTCGCCCCTTGGTCTGAATGGATCCTCTGGGGGAATCCATAGACTCAAAAATATCTATCCCAGAGCTGGTGCGCAACTTGTTTTGCTGACTGGTCTGAGCAGCAGAAAGCATGGGCCATCTTGGTGAAGTGGTCTGTCACCACCAATACATTCACACTCCTTCCTCTGGAGTCCTCTGCAGACCAAAAGTCCAGACAAACCAGCTCAAGGGGGTAAATAGTCTTGATACTTTCGAGAGGGGCTCTTCCCTCTGGCTCCAGTGTCTTGCTGACTACACGGCGTTTGCAGCATTTGACATAGTCTTGGACATCATGCTCCATGGTACTCCAGAAAAATCTCTGCCTTGCCAGGTACAGTGTCCTACTCTGACCCTGATGACCGGCATCATCGTGGACACCACGAAGAACATGTGTGACTAGGGAGGAAGGTGTCATATACTGGTGGCACTTCTTCCCAGTCACTGAGTCTTTACATACCCTGTACAGGATACCATCGAGCATTTTCAGTTTCTCCCTTTGTTTCAGAGTCTTAAGAACCTTCAGAGATAGTACAGCCCTTTCTCTCCTTGATGGCCGCCTCCCTCGGGTGACAAATGGGATGACCTGGGACAATATAGCATCTCTCCTTTGCTCATCCTGGAGCTCTCGGAGAGAGAAGACAGGCAAGGCATCTTGGCCAGGTGGGATTAGCTTTTCCAGGTCTTGAGCCAACCAAGTGACCACCCTCTGGTTGGCTCCTTGGTCCCATTCCATATGACCTGAAAGGACCGCAGACACTTCACCGCTTGTCATAGAGCAGTGTCTAAGGCTCTCAGGTGGGAATGAGCACTTGATATTCTGGTTGTTAGCACTGACTCTAAATGCCTCCTGGACCATGCCCTCTCTAACCTGCTCCGACTCCTCTAATAGTGCTTTGTACGGCTCTTTGATGAGCCTCTGGCAAACACGATTTTGGACAAAGGGCTGCCTGCTTAGGGCGTCTGCAACAATGTTCTTACTACCAGAGATGTACTTGATGCTGAAGTTGTATGGGGACAGTTTTGCTACCCATCTCTGCTCGCACACGTCGAGTTTGGGCTTTGTGAGGATGTAGGTTAGCGGATTGTTGTCTGTCCAGACGGTGAAGTTGTGTCCCTTTAGCCAATGGCTAAATTTATCACAAACAGACCATTTCAGTGCCAGAAACTCTAGACGGTACACTGGATAGTTGCTCTGAGCACAGGTGAGAGCCTTGCTGGCAAAGGCAATGGGGCGTGCCTTACTCTCACCCTCTTGGACCTGAGATAGCACAGCACCTAATCCATCCTGCGAGGCATCTGTGGACAAGATGAATGGTCGACTGAAATCAGGGTGTGCGAGGACAACAGAGTCTAAGAGAGTAGATTTTAACTGTTCAAACGAGTCACGCTGCTCCTGCCTCCAGTCACTTGGATGTAATTTCCTGAACGAAGCAGCACCTCGTGCATTCCCTTTCCTCCTCTTAGGTGCAGCAGTCAGGGCGAACAAGGGCTTAGCTATACTGGAACAATCTTGGATGAACTGCTGATAGTACATGACCATGCCCAAGAATGACCTGATCTTCTTCTGTGATGGCGTTAAGCCATCCTCCATCATAAGGTCAGCCTCTGTCATAGCAGCGATAGCTTTGACCTTGTCAGGGTCAGTTGAGACACCACTTTCATCCACAACATGCCCCAAGAACCTCACAGTTCTTCTGAGTAGCTGGCATTTTTGGGGGGCCAGTTTCAGTCCATGAGCATGGAGCCTGCTGAAGACCATCTCCAGCCTCTTGAGGGCTTCAGCTTCATTGGGTGCATACACTAGCACATCATCCAAGTAACAGAGCATCGTCAGGAAGTTCTGGTCACCAAAAATACCCATCATGAGGTGCATGAAGCTGGCAGGGCTATTACAGAGGCCCTGCGGGAGCGTGTTAAACTCATACAGCCCCATAGGTGTGGTGAAAGCTGTAAGTTTTTTGTGTTCCTCTGCCATTGCGATGTTATAAAAGCCAGAGGTAAGGTCCATGGCACTAAAGATGGCGCTCCCTCCCAGAGCTGCTAGACAGTCAGACTGGTGTGGCAAGGGATGTGCGTCCTTGATTGTGCACGTGTTCAGCCAGCGATAATCCACACATATCCTGAGATCACCATTCTTCTTCCAAACAAGCACTAGTGGGGAGGCCCACTTACTGTTAGACTTGCGGATGATCTCAAGCTCTTCCATCTCTGTGAGCACTTGACGGAGCTTACGATATTGCCCTGGTGGGACATGTCGATATGGAAGTCTGAAGGGTCGATCATCAGACAGATGGATGTGGTGAACAAAGTCTTTAGCCATCCCACAGTCAAGCTTACTCTTTGAGAACACATCCTCATACTTTTGCACCAGCTGCAGCAACTGAGATTTCCAGTGGTGGGACACCTCACAGGAGTCAATATCCAGATCTTCCAACCCCAGCTTATGTAGGCTATCATGAAAACTGGGACAAGGAGGGTCGCCTGGCTTGCTGACCACTTCATCACACAGCGTCTGACTCTGCAGATCAAGCTCCTCAGCTGGTGTCTGTCCAGTGGTCACATCCAAATCTTCAACAGCAATGCAGGGTGACACATTTGCAACCTTGGTGTTGCGCTTTAAGATGATAGGTTTGTCAGAGGTGTTCAAAATCCTTATTGGGACCCACTTATCACCACTCATGGAGCACACCGACCTGCAGACAATGATGCTTTTCTTGTGAGTTTGTGCCTTAGATGGTTCGATCAACATGGCACTGCCCTCAGAAAGAGGTGAGGCTGCAGGTAATTTGGCCCAAACCAGGTGTTCTTGTTTAGGGAGAAGAGTCACTGCCTGCGCCAACCTGGCGGTTCCAATAACATCTGGGATTGTTTCACCTCTCCACCTGTTAATGCCAGACAGCATATTAAGAAACTGCATTATTTCAGGTGCTTTAGTGGACTCAGGTTTGCTTACAACATGCCAGAACTGGGGAGACTGCTTGAACCACTTTAGAAGGTGCTTTATAACATTTGTGCCCAGGATAAGCTGGTCTTTTTGCCCAGGGACCACCAAGGCAGGCACACTGAATGCACATCCATACACCTCCATCCTTAAATTGTAAATGCACTTGGGCCTAACCTGAACTCCACCACAGCCAATGAGCACAACATCAGTCTGGATATTGTCAGTCTCCAGTGCCAATCCAGCATTCTTTACCACCTGCTCAGCTTCTTCATTAATGGTGCAAGCCATAGAGCCGGTGTCGAGCAACGCTTGTAGTGAGACTTTATCACCCACCTGTGCACTGGTATAAAACAGATTGTCAGCTTTATCAAGTCTAATCATGTTCTGAAACAGTACAGTACTTCCAGGTGGGGCAGATTTCAGGCACTTTGTATACACAAACTGCACATCTTCATCAAGGTTGAGGGCTTCAACATTTTTACTCACACTGTCCCCTCCTGATTGTGAGCAACTTAGTTTCCCTGATCAGATGAGCTAACATTCTGTGCAATAACGGCTTTGGGGCAGTCTCTCCGCTGATGCCCTATTTCTAGACAGGTTAGACATCTCCTCTCCCGCATACAATGTGTTCGTGTTGAGTGAGAGGCGTCCCAGAAGACTTGGCATGGAAGGGAACGTGCTGGGGTTGAAGCCTGTGGTCTAGCCGTAGCATGAACAGGCTGGCTGGTGCGCTCTAACACTCTCTCCAGCATACTTAGCACACGTTCCAGAGCACTTGGCTCTGACATGACTGCCTCACTTGACTTGGTTGGATTAGACGGGATGCACCTGGCTGTGTTCACATGAGCACATGCAACTTGGGGTTCTGGCACACTGCTACTTGTTACGACAGTGGCCACTTGTATAGCATGTGACTTCATCATGTCTGCACCTGATCTTTTAGCTCGGCATTCTCGCTGATGCTCATCTATAGCCTCTTGAACCTCTGTAATTGACCACTTGCTTGTAGGCTTACACTTGAAAGCACATGCGAGACTACGCTCAGGACAGTTTCGGATAAAACATCATGGCTATTTCTGCATCCATATTCTCTAATTTACTACCCTGACGTCCCAAGTGCCTATTGGCCACTTCAGCAGCTGTGTTCAACCTGACCCAGTAATCTATTGGCATTTCTGTTGCTATTGGTTGGGTGGCATAGAAATCGGCCAGTGGTAGACATGAAGCAGGGCTCTCACTAAAGTAACGTCTCAATATAGCATAGATTGTCTCAGGGTTAACAGTAGCACCAGGTGAGGGGTTGCTTTTCAGTCCCACTTTGACTATACTTTTTGCCTTACCAAGGAGGTGGTTCAGGACCTCATCTCCCTGTTCATGACTTGGAAGGCCTTTTTTATGCAGGTACACCTCCATCAGCTCAATCCACTCCTGAATGGAGTATCTGTCTGCACCATCGCCACGATACATCGGGGGCTCTTTGATATCCGGCCTCACTACTAAGCTCACTTTGGACAAGTTTAGGGTTGTGTCAGGTGGTTCAACCCCAGCTGACTCAGCTGGTGGAGACTGACTTGGAGTGAATGGGTGCTGACTAGCCAGCAAACAGCTGGCTATGGATTCACCTATCTGGCTCCCCAACTCACCAATTAACACACGTAACTGTTGTACAGTGTTGTCATTTGTAACGGGAGTCGAGAATTGAGGTCCAAGGACAGGTATGTCATTTACGCTTTCTGATTCAAATGGTTCATTTAAATCATAGGTTAGCACTGGGGTCCTACCAACTGCTCCATCTATATTAAACAAACCCCTCCCCCTGCCTGGAAATTGTGTAGAAATATTAAAGGTATGTTGACCTCTGCCTGTCATATCTCACACAGGAACAAAACAGTTACAATAACAGTGAGCAAGAACTATTAAGCAGTTTACATGAAATATTTCAACTTATGTCACTAACTCTTAACATGAACTTATATTAACCACAGTTGCGCTTATGCAAAACACCAAAAACCATCTCAGCAGCTACAAAAAGATCCACACTTCCACCAACTTGATATCCCATGATGTCACGAGCACAAAGCTTGACCTCGGCGATAGGCGGTAGCTGATCAGTGGATCCGGGTCACGGCACCAGTTTTATGTAGCGGCTTTAGAATGGCTGCTGGTGATTTGGAAGAAGACAGACACAGCAATACCCGAATTCTGCCGTTTATTCTACAAAAGCGTCATCCAGCTTTTTCTTTTCTAATTAAACATATATACACAAATACAATAAATACAAATTTAACAATTGAATATAAATGATAACAATGAAGGACAATAATTAACGTTGCAACATACCTACAAGACAAGCAGTAAAGGGCACAGTCAGCACATGTAACGTCAGGCGATCTCTGTCTCCTGTAGCAAGCCAAACAAAATACCAATGAGATTGGATCTCCGCTAAACCAAACACTTTTAAAGTCCATTTCTGCCGACCAAAAGTGACAACAGAACCTCAAAACACATCAACAACCACATGGCGTGATGTTTCCATTCAGTTTCAGACAGAAAACACTCATTTAAAACTTGTCAGCTTATACAAGAGACTGAGAGCATTGAGAAGCGCCTTACCTGCAAAAGTGTCATCCAGCTTTTGCCAGGAGTCTGCTGTACGTCACATGTGCGTCCTATGGGTGTTAAATATAATTAAAGCCCCCCCCAACTACAACAGACAAATAGGAACTATATACAACAGATACAATGATTACATTCACATTATATATAAAACAGAAGAATTTCAGTATAAAAAACATAGTTTTGAGAATGTTCATAATAAAACAAACTAACTCAGCCACACTGGCAGTGGTCATGAGCTGGCTGCTCAATGAATGTACATCACTGACTGATCAGCTCCTGCGTGTTCACAAATGGCACTTTGAAACGACTATAGCTGGTTGTGGCAGTTTAAGGGATAAGAGGCAGAAAACGGAAAACACGAGAACACTCAGCTGGAGACGCATCACAGCCAATCAGCAGCAAGGAGAAATGAATAACACTGTAGTGGTCCGGTGCCGTTAAGATTCACACAGTCAAGAAGATGGAGATTTATTTTTATGGTGCAGATTCCAGGGACACAGCCAGCCTTGGGCCGACCCTCACGCACTCACAAACAGAGACAAAAACAAAACAAAGCGGAAATCAAACAGCAAATAAAGAATGTAATGAAAACAAATGAAAACAGCGATACCACCCCTGATCACCTTATGGCGATTACACATTAAATACAACAAAACACAAACAAAACACACACAGTAAATCATGAAAAACAACAATGGATGAAATGTAATGATGAAAATAGAAAGTCCAGAGATCTGCACGTTGAATGGGAATGTAAAGATAGTCCTACTGCTAGTTCATGAAATGGTGAAGACAGGTGGACGGGTTCAGGAGCGCTCCTTTCTTCACAGGATGGCCATGAATCCACTTACAGTCCTCATGTACACAGCCAGACGGCAGACAATCCAGACGTACAAAACGATCGAAGACAAAATGAATAAGTACAGGTAACCAACAGAAGGCTGGCAGACAGACAGGAACATCAAACACAAATTACAAAAACTTTTTTTGCTTTTGGTCACTGGCTCCCTTTTTAAAAGCCACGCTGACATCCTTTGACCCCAACAGCCCCAGCAGCCTCAGCAGAACACAAATCAGAGACACTGCAGGGATTGTTGGGAGTTGCAGTTTCAAATTCTATTGGCTACTTTCACCATCCCAAGCCATGTTTTCCTTACAGTTGCGTCCTCTTCTCTCTACAGCACAGGATTTTCACGAAAAAAGCCATAAAATTGCAGTGAATGTTTGCGGTTTCCACTAACAATTATTAGATAGGTTCAAAGGAAAAATCCGCAAATGACTGAGGTTGCAAACTCTGAACCGGAACTTCGCAGGGGTCCACTGTATATAACTGAGACATACACATTGTATTTGTCATTCCAACATTCTATACATTTTAGTACTACAAATGTTTGTAATGTGCCATCTGTTGGAATGTAAAATATAATGCATTTTATTAATACCTGACTTACATTCCAATAGGTAGTGCTCTGCCAATGATAACGCTGAGGTCCACGCTGATCTCTTATATTTCATCACAGATTATTAAATGCCGCATTCCTTTGACATTTCTATACTTTGTCTTTATTTCTCGAGTGACTGAAGTAAATATTAGAGCAATGGATGTTGGAAATGACTGCTTTCTTGCCCAGGGTGTTATCAACACTGAGAGGTGGCACTTGAATAATAATAATAATAATAATAATAATAATAATAATAATTCTTTATATTTTTATTGTGCTTGTCTCACAACTCAAAGCTCTTCTACACAGTGAGTGGGGAGCCACTTCAACCACCACTAATGTGCAGCATCCACCTGATGATGTGATGGCAGCCATTTTTGTGCCAGTATGCTCACCACACATGAGCTATTAGATGGTGAAGTGGTGAGAGAAACAGTTAGCTAATGAGAGACAGGGGATGATTAGTGGGGCACAATGACAAGGCCTTGGAGGGTAATTTAGCAAAGACATCTTTATGGAGGACACACAGGGATCTTTAATAACCACAGAGAGTCAGGACTTCAGTTTTACATCTCATCTGATGGACAGCACCATTTATACAGCACAGTGTCCTCGTCACTGCATTGGGGCATTGGGATCCACATTCAGACCACCGGGTAAGCCCCCTATTGGCCTCACCAACACCTTTTCAAGCAGACACCCAAGCTTTTCCTAGATGGTCTCCAATCCAAGTACTGGCCAGGCCTGAATGTGCTTATGTTGAGGTAGATGACCTGACGTGAAGTGCATGTGGTGTGTCTGTGGTGTGATAATTTTCATATCAACAATCAATGTGACCAAAAAGTAAAGCAATTCATGAACCTCCTGGACTCTTTTGATTTGAGACAGCTCATTAATCAGCCTACAAATAAAGCAGGTCATACGTTAGACTTAGTAATTACCAAAGGACTAAACAATGATGTAAAGCAGATCATTTATACAGGTCTATCAGAACATTTTCTTCTACTATTTAATATAGAAATAATGATAGAAAACATTCATGAGAAGCATATTGTTAAAAAACGCTTATTTGACTCATCAGCAACTTTAAAACTTACAAACATTCTAAGAAATTAGTCCGTTTATAGTGCCAACTATAATAGCGAAGATAATGTAAATAGTAAGGTGGAAAGATTTAATACTAAAGTGAGAGCTGCTCTTGACTTAGTTGCACCTGTAAAGACAGTTAAAAAATCTTCTAGCATTGTTATACCATGGAAGACCCAAAGAGTGTCTGATTTAAAGAGAGCATGTCGTAGAGCTGAGTGTAAATGGAGGAAAACTAAACTAACTATCCATTATGAAATACTGAAGGTTGAAATAACAGAATACAATAACACAGTCCGTCTTGAGAGGCGCTGCTATTTCTCTAAGATTATAAATAACAATGCTAGTAATCCCAGAGTTTTATTCTCTATGATTCATCATCTGCTAAACCCAGAAAATGCAAAGGAATGCCTTCAAAATAGTTCCAGTAAAACCTGTGAGGCTATTGCTCTATTTTTCAATCAAAGAATTAATAATATTAGAAATAACATAGTATATCTCCCCAACACTGCGCATCCTCTTAAGCCCCAGTACTCCATTATAAACAAATTACATTCTTTCACCAGGATAGATTTACCTGATTTATATAAAATAATTTATCAGCTGAGACCCTCCACCTCTGTCCTTGCCCCAATACCAACAGGTTTTTTCAAAGAAGTATCTGGCGTACTAATTGATAATGTTCTTGACATAGTAAACTCGTTATTAGATACGGGGGTCTTCCCAGACTGTTTTAAGACTGCTGTAGTTAAACCCCTGCTCAAGAAAAATAATCTCGACTCCTCTGTTTTTGACAATTTTAGACCCATCTCTAACTTGCATTTCTGAAGTGAAATCCTAGAGAAGGCCATCATTATGGAGTTAAATGACCACCTTAATAAACCTGCTATTCTTGATAAGTTTCTGTCAGGTTTTAAAACAAATCACAGCCCAGAAACTGCACTCGTTAAAGTAGTCAATGACTTGTGTGTAAATGCAGACATAGGCCATCTATCTGTTCTCATCCTCTTAGATCTGAGTGTCACATTTGACACCTTTGAGCACAATATTCTTAGAAATCGCCTTAGTCAATGGGTGGGCCTCTCTGGCAGGGTCTTAAATTGGTTTGAATCCTACCTGGCAGGGAGAAAATTCTTTGTTAATTGTGGTAATTAAACTTCAATGACACCTGATATTCTATATGGTGGTCCACAAGGCTCTATCCTGGTCCGCTGCTTTTCTCAATCTACATGCTTCCGTTAGGTCAGATTATCTTGGGGCATAACGTGAGCTACCACAGCCCATTTCTCTTGATTCACTAACACAATGTCTCACTTGTATTTCTGAATGGATGAATAGTAATTTTCTGAAGCTAAATAAAGAGAAAACTGAAATATTTGTGATTGGCAATAATGGATACAATGAGGCTATTAGAAATAAACTTGATACATTAGGATTAAAAGTCAAGACGGAGGTAAAAAGCTTAGGGGTAACTGTTGACTGTAATATGAATTTTAAATCACATATTTATCAGACCACTACGATAGCATTTTTTCACTTAAGAAACATAGCAAAAGTTAGACCTTCTATATAATTGAAAGATGCTGAGAAATTAGATCACGCTTTTGTTTTTAGTCAACTAGATTACTGTAACACACTCCTCTCAGGACTACCCAAAAAAGACATCAAACGAGGGCAGAATGCAGCTGCTAGAATCCTAACTAGGAAAAGAAAATCCGAGGACATTTTTCCAGTTGTGATTTCACTTCACTGGTTACCTGTGTCTTTCAGAATTGAATTTAAATTCTGCTTATGGTTTATAAAGCCTTAAATAATCTCGCTCCATCTTATATATCGGAATGTCTGACATCTTATATTCCAAGTTGTAATCTTAAATCCTCAAATGAGTGTCTGCTTAGAATTCCAAGAGCAAAACTTAAAAGAAGTGTTGAGGTGGCCTTCTGCTGTTATGAACTAAAATCTGGAATAGCTGACCGATAGAAATTCACCAGTCTAATACAGAGGAGCACTTTAAAAAACTGCTGAAAACACTTAATTTTAACATTGCCATCTCATAACTTCACTTTAATTTAATCCTGATACTCTGTATATCCAATTCATTATAATAACTATTCATGGTGGCTCTAAAATCCGTACTAACCCCTACTCTCTCTTCTGTTTCTTTTTCCGGTTTCTTTGTGGTGGCGTCCTGTGCCACCATCTACTCAAAGTACCGTGATGTCTTTACATTGATGGATTAAAAGCCAGAAGTCTGCATGACAATCATCATCAAGTCCTTCCATGAGAAACCTAACTACAAAGAGAACTGTTCATTTATGTGAGGTAGAATGCCCAGAGGGGACTGGGTGGTCTCGTGGCCTGGAAACCCCTGCAGATTTTATTGTTTTCTCCAGCAGTCTGGTGTTTTTTTTTGTTTTTTCAATCCTCCCTGGCCATTGGACCTTACTCTTATTCTATGTTCACTAATGTTGTCTTATTTTAATTTCTTACTTTGTCATTTATTTTTCTATTTTTCATTTTGTAAAGCACTTTGAGCTACATTTTTTAGTCTGAAAATGTGCTATATAAATAAATGTTGTTTTTGTTGTTGTGGTGCTGGATGCAGAAGAGCAAGAGCGGCAGAAGTAAGACCCCCTTGGTTGGTAACTGGTATAAAACCAAATGTTATACGAGCCTTCATGTGTCTCAGAGACATCTGTACATTTGTTAGTGTTGGTGACAGCGAGTCCCAGTGTGGGACACTAAGAAGTGACAGGCTGGAGGGGTCACTCTTATGTACTTAAGTGGAATGAGTCTGAGGTGGGCTATTACAGAGGGACTGGCATCAGGGCATCACTTATACCCAATTGTGTGACTCAGATCTGTGTGTGTTAATCGTAGGGTGCAGGAGTAGACGAGCCTGTTCAACAGACCTGATTAAGTCTCACAAATCCTGAGATAAAACGACTTGAATAAGCAAGAAAATCTAAAAAACTGTGAAGGAGCCGAGAGTGGCGAGCGCCTGATGTGTGTTACGTGTGTGTGAGTGTGTGTGTGTGTGTGTTTGTGAGTGTGTGTGTGCGTGTGTGTGTGTGTGTGTCTGTCTGTCTGTTATCAGTTTTTAAGATGTTTTCATATTTCTACTATCCGTGTGTTTATTAATGTATCATATTATTCTGTTTCTTAAACTGAGTGGGCTTCAGTTGGGGTCTTTACTGAATAATCTGACAAATTCCTGGCATGGACAAAGAAAAACATAAAAATTCATTATTGATAAGCAGGAGACGAGAACTTATTACGGGATGGATAATTTTTTAAATAAAGAGGACTAATGTGGAGTCTGATGTGGACTTCAGTGTGTAATAAATGAATAAGAAATACTGACGTGAATGACACTTTACCAGACCCCCTGTGACAGGTCATCTCTTCTGTCACTTGGTGGTCTTCACTCTCTGAGCTCCTGTCTCACATTAACTGTTCACCCTCAGTGTCTCCTCAGATGTTCTCTCTGTGAGCTCTCAGATTTCTTTTTAAATCTCCTCCTCACTGAGTTCAGACAAACTTTCACTTTCTTTTTCTTGTTCCTCAGACTGACGATGGCTGAAGCCCAAATGTTTGTGTCACAGGACGAGTTCACCTGCTCGTTGTGTGAGGATACCCTGACTGATCCCGTCTCCATCCCCTGTGGACATAATTTCTGTCTGAAGTGCTTAACCAACTACAGGGATCAGAGCCAAGAGTGCAGCTGTCATAAGTGCAGACACACCTTCACAACGAGGCCTGATCTGCGAAGAAATAATCTGCTGAATGAAGTCATCAAGAAATTAAAGAAGACAACTCTCAGTTCTCCTCCTCCTCAGAATTATGCTGGCCCTGGAGACGTGGAGTGTGACTTCTGTACTGGTGAGAAGTTCAGAGCGGTGAAGTCCTGTCTCACCTGCATGGCCTCCTACTGTCAGACTCACTTGCAGCCTCACTATGAAGGAGACGCCCTGAAGCACCACAAGCTGGTTGATCCTGATAGAAATCTGAAGGAGAAACTCTGTGAGAAACATCAGAAAAGTCTGGAGATATTCTGTAAAACTGATGATTCCTGTATCTGCGTGATGTGTGTGGTGAGTGGACATAAAAATCATGAAATGGTCGAGCTGGAGACGGAAAGAGAAGAAAAGCAGGTGAATGATGTTTAGTGTTTAATGGAAACTGTTTGAATAACTTTGAGTTAAGGAATTTGTACATTTAATGTGACAGAGAAATCTCTTCATCTCCAGTAAAACTCGATTATCTGTCACTTGATTAACTGTCAGGACTAAATAACAAAAACCCAACCTTGTGCACGCCAGCGTCTCCCGATTACTACTCCGAGTTCTGCACATTGGAACAACAGAAATCCCCGTGTCCGTTACGTACCTTCAGCTTTAATAGCGGTTTGTAGATTTTCTCTTTTGTTCTAATTAAACTAAACGACTATACATTGTTATGGCCTATCAACATATGTGTGTGGTGTTTGAACTTATTAAACGTTTACGAAACAGCAACAGCTCTTCAAGTATTGCTGCAATGACGGAGTAGGAAGGCCAACAGTGAATGATACAAAAGGGGATGCTGAAAAAATTGAAAAATGTGTTGAAAATTGAAACCAGTGACGGTAACGTTATTCTGTATTAATGTTAATGGTCATCTGCATTGTCATTTTCTTTATATATTCTGTTATATCAGGTTGTGTTAATATATTGTGGTGTGCAGGCAGCTTGTGATGCTCTGTATGGGGCAGAAAGGGCGGAAAGCTGTAAGTGATGGGACTGGCTGAGGGGCTTCTGTTCTGTGAGGGGCGGACAGGAGAAGTGAGGAGAGAAGTGAAGGTGTGGAGCAGGGAGTCAGGAGACAATAAGTTGGAGTGTTTGTGTATCAAAAAGACACAATGAGAGTGGCAGGAGATCAACTGATCGGTAGGGAAAGCTTTCTGTGATTGTTTAGGAGGTGAGCTCAGTAACCAAATAACGGAGTGTAAGACAGGACACCGCTTGTGAGGGAACAAAGACTCCACGTAAAACATAGAAAACTCCAGGACCTCTGAGTTGTATTTACTTATTACGCTGGTCATTACAATATTATATAAATTAATTCATTTTGTTAATATAGTTTTTTTACGACTGTTCACTAAACTAATCTACTGTGTGTCATTTCGAAATTAGCTGCTCTGTTATCCGTCTTTTCTCTTATCCGTCACAGCCTCAGTCCTGACCCCTGACTGATAGTCGAGGTTTTACTGGACCTTATAAACCTGATGTTTCAAGTTCAGAGCATTGGCTGCTGGAGTCCATCCTGGTGAGACTGGTGCAAGTCATCAAACAGCTCAGGATGAGATCCCCAAGATGGCCCACAAACAACTGAGTTCTCTCCTCACAGCCAGCTGAGTTTCTTTCTGCTCTGATCAGTTTCTCTTTTGAGTTTCTAAAGCAGTGGGAGGGCAACTATAGCCTGCAGTCTAGAAATGTCCACTGGCAGGGGTGCGAGCGTCACGTGGGCTACGCGTAGAAATGTCTGACATTCGGACCCTCCTGAGGTGTTCTTAACAAGATGATGTTACAGTTGGCTGATGTCAGCGTAGTAAGTGAGCACACAATGTCATCCTAAACGTAATTCAATAGAAGGTCTGACACATCGATAGACACACTCTGTACTGCTGACACTTACACGCTGAGTGTGCTTAGCTGCTTGTCTGCCTTTGTGGTGTTTGTCCATTTTTAAAGAATCTGAGTTTGCATTTGGCTGATCTCAGGGCTGTTTAAGAGACACATTATTGTCACATGTCAGTCTGTATTGTACTCCAGAGTTAAGTCTACAATTCTTACAATAACTTCAGCTCACAAATGTCAATATACTATTTCTGTGTAGATTTTCTGTTTTTAATGATATAACTCATCAGACTCTTCATTAGTGTTCTACATGGCCTGTTAAAGCCCACTGAGACACTCCTTGGGTGATTTGTGGATATCCAAGAAAAGAGAAATTGTGTTCTTTCCAGTGTGAGGTGCGCAGAGTGAAGAGTAAAGCAGACAGGCCTGTTCCTAGTGCTTCTCCAGTGTTGCTCACACAGTCCTTGAGTCTGCCTGACAGATAGTCCATCATCAGGACACCACAGGCTCACCCATCTGCACATCTCTGAGCAGACCCCTTAACAGGGATGGCTGAGTGGTCTTGAAGGCTCTGGTGAAACCAAAACACATCAACATAATAAACATCTCTCTATTATAAGAGACGAGACCTGATCTTTCTGAAGAGACTTTTTGGATAGTCCAGAAAGACTGAAGCAAAATCAGCGAGATAGAGACTTTGGCCATTTCGAAAGTCTACTAAAATGATAGTAAAGATCGCATTCGCACAAACAAATGGAAATTATTACTCACTGAAATATCAATAGAGCGAAAAGAGATTGAATATATTGTTTGGATTGAAACTTTAAGTCAGAGACTTGTAGATCGTCTAATTTGAGTTGCCATCATGTTAAAGTAGTGTTTATTCCCAATGAAGAGGCCTCTCCACGAGAATTAAAACATTTGTGGTTTGGTGAAAGTGAAATCCACGTATGAGGTCACGCTTGGGTCACAGAGTGGCACAGATACACAGGAGATTTTAGTGACAAACTTTATTCAGACACTTCAAACAAACATAAGTCTCTTTCAGGAGAGAATCGAGCTCCGTGTGTAGTCAGAGAGGACAGTTCTCCCTCTCAATTAGAAGAATACAAAATCATCCTGTTCATAGGGGTGCGCCTCAGGAGCGGGACCACCACAGGAGCAGAGGATGTCTGGGGGAGAAGAGAGACAAGGTAGTGAGACAAAAGGACAGGTGCTGTACAGGCTTTTAAATGTTTGAAGTGCCGCACGAAACAAACCTGCGGGTGGGTGAGCGAAGTGAGCAGGGGGCGGAGCTCCCGAATTTTATTAAAAATAATAATTCATCACCTAAACAAAACACCTGAGGTAAGTAACATATAAAAATATCATTTCTGAGTTTAAGAATGTCTTTAAGTTGCCTTCTTCCTGAATTCAACAGAATCGTTTTTGTATTTCAGTATCTTACTTCACTCCAGAAAATGACAACGGCAGACAACGTCCTCACATGTCTGACTCAGGATATCAAATGGCCTTGTAGATCGTATAATTACTGACATGACGTGTTTAAGTCCTCCTGGCCTTTCACCAGTTTCTTTACTTAAACACTCCAGTTTGTTTTTATTATTTTTGGTGTTGTGTGAACTTCACATTTCCCAGTTTGTCGATGTGATGTCTTCTAAACGTCAAGAACTAAATCACACACCAGTGTGCCGTCAAACTGTCTTCTGTATTTGACACACTCTTCAAACCCAAACTCAATATTACATCAATTAAATTAAACCTTTCTTTTCATCTTTATTGTCATTCCTGTTTGTTAAATCAAATCTAAGTTGTGTCATAAAATGTCAAACAAACGTGTTGTGAAAATATCAGGAGTCAGAAAGAGAAGAAGAAATCACAAAGTGAACATGAATTCTGATCTGACCACGCGTGTCCTCTTGTGTTTCCAAACAGAAACAGCTGAGGGCGACACTGAGTGACATCAAGAGGAGACTTTAGGAGAGAGAGAAGACACTGAAGGAGACGAGGAGGGCGATGGAGGAGATGAAGGTGAGTAGAATAGGAAGACAACACTTCATATCAAGAAGAGGAGAAATAAATGAGAACTTGAAGAGCAGCAGAGCTTCACTGGTAATGATGAGTAGGGACACGAGAAAGGAGAGTTAGAGAAGACATTATCTGGTGTTCTTCATGGCCTTTTACTGGTGACAGAATCCCATGTGTTATTTAGTAGAGACTCAAACATCATTCAACAAATGAATTTCAAAGTCAAAATAAAAAACAATTTAAAAAAACAGAAAGTTTAAACAGAAATTTAAAGAAACAAAAAAAAAATTAAAAAGTAAAAAACTACCCAACAGGATTCACACTGCAACCCAGAAAAACAGAGAAGAGCCGAGAGCTGGGCCAATATTCCTGATAATTTAAATAAATAATTGATGATGAGATGCTGTCTGACTCCCCAGGACTGGTCAGGATTTCGTTTGAAAAGGAAATGGGTGGGAGTTGTCGAAAATTGGGTAGGTTTTTTGGGTAGATTTTTGTTGTCTGTAGGCTCTTTAAACTTTGCTAATAATAGTGTAGCTAACTTAGTTGAAAACGTTTTTATAAAATTCCACTGGTTGCCATCAGGGCCTGTTGTTTTCCCACTTTGGAGTGAGTTTACAGCATCCAATAGTTCTGAGAGTTTCAGAGGTTTGTCCAGTTCCTCTTCACTAAGAGTGTCCAGCTGTTGTGTTTGTATAACATCAAAGAACTCCTCACATTGTGTCTCATCTTCTTTAAACTGAGTAGAATATAAAGACTTACAGTACTTGCTAAATGTGTGACTTACATTTTTAGGCTTCATTACTTTATCTCCAGTTGCTCTGGTAATTTCTGTTTTTGTGTTGCAAACTTCTTGCTTGTGGATTGCTGAGCTAAGATCTTATTAGCCTTCTCTCCATGTTCACCATAATGATGTTGTGATTTAAAGATGAGTTGTTCAGGTTCTTTTGTTATCAAGAGGTTACATTCTGATTTGAGAGCCTGTCTTGTCCTTTACAATACCTCATTTAGAGAAATGGGATATTCTTGATTTGTTCTGGAGATTGTAATTGTCTTCTCTTCTTCATTATTGTATTTCTCAGTTTAGTTAGATTCCACAACTTAAGGATTTCCCCTGTCTGACTGAGTGCAGCCTTTACATAATGTAAACCTCCAAATGTTTTACTTCAGCTTTAATATTTTATCACAAAGACAGTGGTGGCATCTGCTGAATCTCAGATCCACTGTCCTCCATTCACTTTCCATGTGGAGTTTACCCCTTCTTCCAGTATCTCAGTGGGTTTCTTCCAGTTATTCCAGATTTTCCACCACATCCTCACATTTCAGTTTGGTTTTATGGCAGAAACCCCCAATTGGCTTACATTGTGATCACTAGTGTAGCTCTGACCCTGTAATGAGCTTGTAGAGTGTTCAAGATACCACACTCTCTAATGCCCAGACTCCTCACACACATTTCTGTGTACAGAAAGACCAAACTTATCCAACCTAGTTTATAAAACACAGACTCACCTTAAAAGACTAACACCATCGAGTGTACTAAAGTACTAAACACAGCCTGTCCAGACCAGTAGGGTGTGTCTTTAGCTCAATGAAAGTAGGCGGGCACAATCTGTCACTCAACACTGTGTAGTCCAATCCAGACACAAAGGTGACAGCTGAAGAAGTAGAAGTGAAGGAGAGCCAACCTCACAGACCGACCTTCACTTCGGTTTATGTTTCTATGCTCGTCTGCATTTGTTTTTTCATCCTAGAATTCCTGCTTATTACTGATGCATGAAATCCCCTCCCTACATCCGTGATGACTGTGACATTTCTCAGCTAGGATTCCTTCCACTAGATGTTGTTCATAGTCTTGTTTCATGTCTTTTTTGTTTATTTATTTATTTATGTAAATGTTGATTTTGTTGACTATGTGTTTTATTCTTTGTATTTGATTTTGTCTTTAAACTGCCCTTGTTATGTTCCATGTGGTTTGTGTGTGGCTAACCAACCGGTGGACCATCTGCCAGTCATCGCCAATCACCTTACCTTTCTGCTCTATAAATCCCGTGAATGTGCTCTGCGAGTTTGTCAAGTTCTTGTGTTCTTTTAGCTGTGCCTTATGCTTTTGTGATTTTCTGGATTTTTCAACCTGTTCTTTCTTTTAAAACAGCTTTCTTTGGATTCTGTTCGGAAACGTTGTTTGCTTTGAATTACCTTACTTGGCTCAATAGAGTGTCTGAGTATGTGGAATACAACTTAATGAAGAATAAATCTTTAATTATATAAAGGTTCTATGTTGGTCATTGTGAATCTATCTATATCTATCTATCTATCTCTATCTATCTATCTATCTATCTATCTATCTATCTATCTATCTATCTATCTATCTATCTATCTATCTATCTATCTATCTATCTATCTATCTATCTATCTATCTATCTATCTATCTATCTATCTATCTATCTAGCTATCTATCTATCTATCTATGTAATGTCCTCAGTCTTATGTGTGGCATAGGCTGAACTTCTGATCACTATGTCACAACTTCTCCTCAACTTTTTAAATTGTTCTGCTGTACTGGTGGTCTGATCCAACCTCTTATAATTATATAAATATCTTATAACCGCCAGCCAGGAGCCTATGCAACCAACTAGGGTGGCTTTCCACATGTGCACCAAAAGGCAAAACACCTTATGAGACTCTCCGTATCTGGAATAAAGCTTCATTTAAATTCCCTTATAATAAATCTCATATTATCATTTCTTCCTAATTCTAGTGGCTGGTTAGGTGGTGACCTTTTAGGTCTTATCATCCTTGCCTTCTGTCACAGAGTTATGTGAGTCACTGTCCTGATGTGAAAAGTTCTGAAAACAGCAGAACGCCTCCAGCTTTGGGGTTGGTCATCCTGGACAGCAGGCACCTTTACCTCACATTTACTTCCCACATAGAACACCCCACCAGGTGTCATCATAAAAGTATTAGTCATAGTTACAATACCAAATTCATTAGTAATAATGCAAAGTTAATAAAAGAAGTAGAAATACATCAAACATGGAAATAAAGACTCACAACTCTTCTTTATTTCTGCTGTAGTGTTGTCCTACTCCACTCCTAACCTCAGCAGAGCAGGAGATGTCCCATTTTAAAGGCCAGACTTTTATACAAACTCACAGGTAAAATGAGATTCCACACAAGGCAGTACAGGTGTCCCCACCAGACTCCTGCCTAATCGCTCTCAAGATCGTTCACAAGGAAGCCTTTCATGACTGCGTATCTCATAAAGTCCTGTAGTTTCCTTAAATAGCAGCATCAGCAGAGTGATGATGTTACGCAGGCATAATGGAGGAAGAACTATTGTGTGGGATTCAGTCTGTAACTGACATTCCTTTGGCAAATAAAGTACCACCAGTCACTCCAGCCAATTCAAACTGTCCATCACAACATCAAAATAAAAACAAACGTGCCTCATGCTTTGTTATTCTTATCAGGTGACTCAATTCTAAATCTTTATCCTATTTATTCAGATGTCTGTGGTAAGAGAGGTGGAAGAAAATGAGAAGAGCTTCACTGCTCTGATGCGGTGCATTGAGGAAGCCCACAGGAAACTGACTGAGAGGATCAGAGAACAAGAAAAGAGAGAAATAGAGAAGGCTGAAGGAGTCATGGAGCAACTGGAGAAGGAGATCGAGGAGCTGAAGAGGAGAGAAGCTGAGCTGAAGGAGCTTTCAGAGACCAAGGACCATCTCCACTTCTTACAGGTGAGAGCGACACTTCACAGGGAGTCTGATCAGACTGGGGTGTGTGGGACCTCAGAACATTTAGAGAGAAATTG
>NW_026261603.1:0-16094 GCF_900747795.2 Erpetoichthys calabaricus | reverse complement strand
GGAGAAGTGCAGCAGATAACCGGTGTGTCTTAAGAGACTGTATTAATGTCAGGAGAGAGAGAAACCTGCATGTCGCAATATTACATTTAGATTTGGAGAAAGCATTTGATAGAATTGCACATAAATATATGTGGAAGATACTCCAAAAAATGGGAGTTCATGAAGGTTTTCTGGACTAGATAAAAGTAGTCGATAAAGATATACGAAGTCAGATAAAAGTAAATAACAAACTAACAGAGGAGATACAGGAGAAATGTGGAGTAAGACAAGGGTGTCCATTGTCAGCAGTGCTGTTTATTCTGTGTATAGAGCCCTTATTAAATAAAATTAGGAGGGACACAAATATAAGAGGAGTTGAAGTACCAGGAAGGGGGGGACAACAAATAAAAGTGTTTCCACATATGGATGACATAACAATAATAGTCAGAGATACATGGAGTATAAATAAAGTAACAGAACATACAGAAGTGTTTATGGAGGGGGGTCAGGTTCAACTTTACACCTCAATAAGAGGGAATGCGTCCTTTGGGGGAAATGGAAAGAAAAACCACAAGGAAGAATAAGGTGATGAAATGTGGAGAAAGTATTAGGGATAAGATTTGGAGACGAGAGTACGGAGAGGATGGAGTGGAAAGAAATGGAAAAAAGATCAACAAACAAACAGAGTTTGGAGGATAAGGAACTTGTCAATGGAAGGGAAGATATTGGTGATGAAGGCAGTTATAATCCAAAACTATCATACTTAGGAAATGGGTTTTTAACACCAAAGAAAATATTAAGAAGAATTATAAGAACATGTTTTGTGTTTCTATGGGGGTCAAAATGTGAAAAATTGGCAAAGAGGAAGGTAAAGAAAAGGAGAGAAAATGGAGGGAAAGAGGATCTGAATACAGAAAGGGAGTTGGCTTTAAGACACACAGCAACTGTTGTTAATATGGCGTTAAATAAAACGGGGAAATTAGCGGACATGATCAGATATCTGCTAGGCAAAGAACTGAGAAAAGCAAAATTATCACGAAAAGTTCAATATGTCTGAGGGAGAACTGCTGAGAGGTGGAAACACCAGAGCATGTGTTTAGGAACTGCAAAAAGACACAAGATGTGTGGAATGAGGGGTTAAAGGAATGGAAAGGGAGGACAGGAAAAGAGGGGATGACAAACGAAGGAGTGTTGTATGGTTAGTAGGGAAGGAGTTAAATGTAAAAATGACAAGTAGGGAATGGAAAATGATCAAAATAATAAAAGAAAATATGTGGTGGTGGAGGAATGAACTGGGGATTCATAACAGGAAAATAACAATACAGAAATTGTACAGAAATGTGAAAAGGAAGGAGTGGAAGAAAGGAGGACTAAAGAAGGACAAGGAAACAAATGGCCGTAAAAAAGGTAAAGACCTCAAAAATAGAATTAAAGGTGGGGATAAAAAGGGGGAAAAAAATAAAAAGTGTCACGGTGGTGAAATGGTGACGGGTGACAGTGAATTAGCAATGTGGCCAGACTGTGTGTGTGTGCTCAAAGCTAAGAGACTGAAAAGAAAAAGGAAATGAAGTGAAAGGGGACAAGAAAATAGTGTTAGTGGTAAGTAATGGAATTTAGACAACGTAAAAAACAAAAATAACAACAGACAACAAAGAGAAAGGCAGGCAAGTCAGTCATCTGAAAGTCATCTGAGTCGTCAGAAATGATAATAAACAACATAAGGTCACCACTGAGGTCAAAGGTCTAATGGACTGTCCACACTGACCGCTGGCTTTATTAAAGGACATGTTTTATTGTCACAGTCCACCTCTTAAATTTAAAATCAATCCACTGTCACACTTCACAACCACATCAATTATTTGTGTAAAAGCTGCATTCAGTATTTACTGTTTATAATCTATCTATCTATCTATCTATCTATCTATCTATCTATCTATCTATCTATCTATCTATCTATCTATCTATCTATCTATCTATCTATCTATCTATCTATCTATCTATCTATCTATCTATCTATCTATCTATCTATCTATCTATCTATCTATTATATAGTGCCTTTCCCATCTCTCATTGTCTCTCTCTTTCTTTCTTTCATGTGTTTCCTGTCATCTCTTTTTATTATTTGACTGTCATTCTTATCCAAGGTGACTCTCATCATCTCAGATTCCATTGTTTCCTTTTCTTTTCTTTGTCCAATCAGAGCCCAGGCAGGTGAAGTGACTTGCTGAGGTCACACAGTGGTGTCAGTAGTGGGATTTGAACCCACAACCTCAGGGTTTGAACTCCAAAGTCTTCACCACCACACCACACTGCATTTTCACCTCCATTTAAACTCTCCTTCTGTTCAGTCTGACGTCATATTTAGTCTTGTGGTCTCATCAGGGAGGTGGTCTACAGGTCTATGGACCCCAAAACATCTTGATAATATTAGCAGCTGTATTCACTGGACCATGAAGCTCTGTGTAGGTGGAATTGTAGTCTTCACCTTGACCACCCTTGGCTGTGACCTTCTTCATATCCTCCTCTTCTCTTGTTCTCGTTCAGTGTGAAGCCCACAAGCACACAAGACAGCAGAGTGAGGACTTGACTGAGTGACTGAAGACGCCGTTGACACTCATTAGTGGAATCAGTCAGCTTGAGATGTCACGACAGTCCAGTGAGGTCTTTGAACTTCTAAGGACCCCCAATAATTTTCTCTGCCATTTCATTTGTTTTAAACGTTTAAAATTTGTGAATTCGAGAACTCAAAGCAAAGTGTCTGCTCTGTGGAGTAAAGAATGGAGGATGACGAGGACTTTTGTCAGCTTTAACTTATTTCACATACAATTGTGCTTCATTTTTAAACTAATACTGTGTCTGTATATACAGTCGTGTGAAAAAGTAAGTGCACCCCATGACGTGGATTTTACTTTTTCCTTTTTAAACATTTCTGACACATCAAGACTCGGGTTCAACAGGCAGCTTTGGTGATTCCCTGTCTAAGTCTCTCTATCCCATAATGCACCAGTCACAGGACCCCCATCACTCTCAGCCCCTCAGTCACACAACACTCAGACTTTCATATCCTAAGCCTGTCCTGCTCTATTAAAACTTTAATGATTTTTATTTTGATGATCCATTCAGTCAAAGCACAAACTCACATTTTAAAAAGTCGTCTCTGCTCTGAGGTTCAGGAGGCTGGAGGGTGAAAACTGGAGCTTCATGAGCTGAAAATAAAAAGAAAAGAGAACATGTATTACAAATGCAGAGGAGTTCAAATAAAACATTTATAAAATATACAAGGGCTGGCAAATTATGCCAAATGTCGATTTGAATATTGATATTAATAATAAATATACAGGGAGTCAGAGAGTATTGAGATCCCCTCACTTTCTGCACACTTTACCGTGTTGTTGATTTCATTTTAAATGGATTAATGTGCCTTTGTGCTCATCAGTCTACACTCAGTAACCATAATGACAAAGTGAGCGCAGGTCTTCAGAAAGGTCTGCACATTTATTACAAATCAAAACTGAAACGTCTCCTTCATAAAAGTATTCAGACACTTAATTCAGGTCTTTGTAGAAGCCCCTTTGGTGGTCTTCATGACTCAGTGTCTCTTCAAGTTTTGTACTCCTGGATTTGGCCAGTTGATCCCATTCTTCCTGGCAGATCCTCTCAAACTCCATTAGATTTCAAGGTAAGCGTCTGTGAACTGTCATCTTCAGGTCTCTCCTGTTCTGTGGGGTCTCAGTCTGGTCACACAAGGACACTCAGATTTGTCACAAAGCCACTCCAGAGTTGTCTTGGCTGTAGTCTTCAGGTCGTTGATCTATCGCCCAGACTGAGGTCAAAGGTTTTCTTTAAGGTCCTCTCTGTATTTGACTGCACTTCTCCTCCCCTCAATTCTGACCTGTCACTCTGTCCCCATAGCCTGATGCTGTCACCACCATCTTCACTGTAGAGATGGCATTAGGCAGGTGGTGAGCAGTGCCTGGTCCTCTCCAGATATCCTGCTCGGTCTTCTGTCTAAAGAGTTCAATGTTTGTCTCATCAGATCTTTGAATCTTTCCCTTGATGCTCTCAGGCTGTCATTTGTCTTTTACTCGAGAGTACCTTCTGCCTGGCCAGTCTACCAAAAACGTTTGAGTTGTGCAGCGCTGCTGAGATGGCCGTCCTTGCTACAGTTTCTCTCATCTCAGCAGAGGATGTCGGAATTTTTATTGTAGTGACCATTAGGTTTTTGGTCACCTCCCTGGCCAAGGCCCTTCCTTCCCAATTAATCAGACAGACCATCTCTAGAAAGTGTCCTGGTGGCTCCACATTTCTTTCATTACCCAATTCTTGAGTCCACTGTGCTGCTGGGACCACTCAGAGCTTTACAAATGGCTTTATCTCTTTGTGCTTCTGTACTCCTCACCAAAATTTGATCACAAAGGTCTACAGAGGGTCTGTTGAACTCCATGGATTGGTAATTGTCTTGACATACAATGTCATAAATATACTGTATTTTATACATATTGACAAGCAGGTACAGTTTCGAGACATCTTCAGAGCTCCATCTAGTTAAGAAATCCCACCCTGAGTCGAGAGGGTGCTGCTCCTGCTAATGTCATCACTTCATTGAGATCACAGGCCACAAGAAGAATGACGTCACTTCCACAGCCCGCTAATTAAGCTCCGCCTCTTCAGTGACACCACTATAAAATGTCACCAGAAGTGGGTGTTCATTACAGATCTGTGACTGATGAAGACGGAGCTCCGACTCACAAGTGACTTTAACTTGACAGCCTTTGATTGCAGCAGACATCATCATTGTGCTCCGTCTTTGTGCTTTTTATTTCATCTTCATCATTAAATGGGGTATTTCAGGGTGGTACCCCAACTCTTTGTGCCCACTCTCTCTGCTTATTTTCACAATACACACATACAGTATATGTCTAATGTGGTGGACGGCCAGGATGGACCCTGTGCTCTTGGCTACTTGACCTTAGTTTGTGTTTAAACAAATCGCTGTCTTTATGTGTAAACGTACGTAATTAATAATTTATAAAGTGTGTTTTACTCTGAGGCTGCACTCACTGAAATGTTCAGGTGGTCCTCAAGTAGTCATAGTTCTGACGCAGTCCTCCAATTTGCTTATCTTCACCACTGAAACAAATCAATTAAAATACTTTTGGTCTGTAAAATCCTTTTAAATGTCGGTGGGAGACACGACTTCTGAGCAGACAACAGAAGGAATATAAAACACGAGAGTCCAGAGGGAGCAGAGCTGAAAATGGATGAACGTGAACTTTTAATGTGGACTCCATCCAGCAGAATGTAATGGACAGTGAAGACAGCAGGAGCAGATTGAGATGTTCTGATATTATAAAGCACTGAAGCTGAGATAAATTTGATTCCATTAACGTCTTCTCTGTTCTCAAATAAACAATTCATTTGTGCTCTGAGCCGTCTTAGCCATTTAAAACACATTTCTGTTCATTAATCTTAAGGTGAGCAAAGCAAAGGAAATAAAAAGAATCTCAAAGTTAAGTGGAAAAAGGACTTTTTAAGAGAATACGTGGAATAAGTATAAGGAGTATAACATTTCAAGTTAAAATTCCAAAACATCTGATTAAACACAACTGATTATTTAGAAAGTTTGTTATCACTCAGCTAATGACTGTGAAAGGCACTATATAGTAAAAAATAATAAACAGCAAAGGATGGCAGATAAATGTTAAAGAGCAGGCCTTCATCAGTGTCTTCTTATTGTCACTCTTGTCCTCCTAATGGACTTCAATAACAAACACAATATCACCAGACACTGTACCTGATGGAGTCCTTGTCATGATGACCCCCTGGCTGATCTTCTCCAGACTCTTTGTCAGACCTGACAGCTCCTTTCTCAGGTCCTCAGATGAGAAATCAGCGGTGACAGTGAAGCTCAGCAAGTCTCCATTAGCAGGAAGGACACAGCGAGAGGAGAAAGTCTGTATCAATAGAGAAGAGGGGACAAGATTACAGAAGGTAGAAATTAAAAAGTAAATAATGCTGATAAGAGCGGGCTCTTCTGAATTAAGGATCAGTGTGGTGGGCAGTCAGCGTGGGTTTAGATGGTGAGAACGCCTGTCATTGACTTGTTGCTTATTTATGAGAGAATATTTGGTGGAGTGTAGTGGAGCATCAGAGATTATCAACCTTAACTATCAATGAGCTTTTCATACAGGACTCCATTAGAGGCGAGTCAAGATAAAGGGACTGAGGGGGCAGGTGGGTCCAGAAATGACTTGGCACACAAAACAAGGTGTTGGGCTTTTTATGGTAATGAGACAAACTTAATTAAATTAAATTAAATGTAAAGACTAAAACATGTAGGGATAAAGCTCTTTAATATGATTATACAATTGAAGGTCTGCAGCTCAGAACTGTGACTTGTGAGGCAATCCTGGGAGCCATAGTGTCTTCTTCATCATCATCATCATCATCATCATCATCATCATCATCATCATCATCAACCATATAAAAGATACAAAGCTTCGGCAAGCTGAGTTATTTAGCAATCACCTTGTGTGGAGTGTCAATCAAGAAGAGAATCTCACTAACTTCTGTGAAACACAGTCAACATAAGTACTATTGTGTGGAGTGTAAGACAAAAACACACGAGAAGGATGGGAGATGAGAGACAAGACTGGACTGTGGGGTCTGAGCTGTGAGGAAATGATGAAGGATTTGAATCTCATCAGTTTAAAGATGGAGACATCAGAAGGTGGCCTGGCAGAAGAGTTGGAACCATCCTTTATAGATGTCAACTTTTACACTTCATAAAAAATTCACTTTTTCACACAGACAGCTGTAGATTCATCTGTCTGTCATATACATGAAGTAAACAACTTTGAGATATTTGTAAAAAGAATATTGGAAATGTTAAGGAAATATGAAAATAATGTCCTGTTCTTGTCATGTTGTACAAACTCCTCAGATCTTTTCAATTTCTCTCTAAATGTTCTCAGGTCCCACACACCCCAGTCTGATCAGACTCCCTGTGAAGTGTCGCTCTCACCTGCAGGAAGTGCAGATGGTCCTTGGTCTCTGAAAGCTCCTTCAGCTCAGCTTCTCTCCTCTTCAGCTCCTTGATCTCCTTCTCCAGTTGCTCCATGACTTCTTCAGCCTTCTCCATTTCTCTCTTTTCTTGTTCTCTGATCCTCTCAGTCAGTTTCCTGTGGGCTTCCTCAATGCACCGCATCAGAGCAGTGAAGCTCTTCTCATTTTCTTCCACCTCTCTTACCACAGACATCTGATAAAGATTTAGAATTGAGTCACCTGATAAGAATAACCAATCATGAGGCATATTTGTTCTTATTTTGATGTTATGAAGGACAGTTTGAATTTGCTGGAGTGACTGGTGGTACTTTATTTGCAGAAGGAAGGTCAGTTACAGACAGACTCCCAGTCAATATGTTTCCTCCATTATGCCGCGTAACATCATCACTCTGCTGATGTTGCAATTAAGGAAACTACAGGACTTTATGAGAAACGCAGTCATGAAAGGCTTCCTTGTGAAGGATCTTGAGAGCGATTAGCAGGAGCTGTGGGGACACCTCTAGTGTCTTGTGTGGACTCCATTTGACCTGCGAGTTTGTTTAAAAGTCTGCCTTTTGAAAGGACATCTCCTGCTCAGCCTTAGGTTAGGAGTGGAGTAGGACAACACACAGCAGGAATAAAGAAGAGTTGTGAGTCTTTATTTCCATGTTTGATGTATTTCTACTTCTTTTATTAACTTTGCATTATTATTAAAGAATTTGCTATTGTAACTATGACTAATACTTATATGATGACATCTGGTGGGGTGTTCTATGTGGGAAGTAAATGTGAGGTAAAAGGTGCCTGCTGTCCAGGATGACCAACCCCAAAGCTGGAAGTGTTCTGCTGTTTTCAGAACTTTTCACATCAGGACAGTGACTCACATAACTCTGTGACAGAAGGCAAGGATGAGAAGAACTAAAAGGTCACCACCTAACCAGCCACTAGAATTAGGAAGAAATGATAATATGAGATTTATTATAAGGGAATTTAAATGAAGCTTTATTCCAGATACGGAGAGTCTCATAAGGTGTTTTGCCTTTTGGTGCACATGTGGAAAAACCACCCTAGTTGGTTGGATAGGCTCCTGGCAGGCGGTTATAAGATATTTATATAATTATAAGAGGTTGGATCAGACCACCAGTACAGCAGAACAATTTAAAAAGTTGAGGAGAAGTTGTGACATAGTGATCAGAAGTTCAGCCTATGCCACACATAAGACTGAGGACATAGATAGATAGATAGATAGATAGATAGATAGATAGATAGATAGATAGATAGATAGATAGATAGATAGATAGATAGATAGATAGATAGATAGATAGATAGATAGATAGATAGATAGATAGATAGATAGATAGATAGATAGATAGATAGATAGATAGATAGATAGATAGATAGATAGATAGATAGATAGATAGATAGATAGATAGATAGATTCACAATGGCCAACATAGAACCTTTATATAATTAAAGATTTATTCTTCATTAAGTTGTATTCCACATACTCAGACACTCTATTGAGCCAAGTAAGGTAATTCAAAACAAACAACGTTTCCGAACAGAATCCAAAGACAGCTGTTTTAAAAGAAAAAACAGGTTGAAAAATCCAGAAAATCACAAAAGCATAAGGCACAGCTAAAAGAACACAAGAACTTGACAAACTTGCAGAGCACATTCACGGGATTTATAGAGCAGAAAGGTAAGGTGATTGGCGATGACTGGCAGGTTGGTGAGCCACACACAAACCACATGGAACATAACAAGTGCAGCTTAAAGACAAAATCAAATACAAAGAATAAAGCACATAGTCAACAAAATCAACATTTACATAAATAAATAAATAAACAAAAAAGACATGAAACAAGACTATGAACAACATCTAGTGGAAGGAATCCTAGCTGAGAAATGTCACGGTCATCATGGATGTAGGGAGGGGATTTCATGCATCAGTAATAAACAGGAATTCTAGGAGGAAAAAACAAACGCAGACAAGCATAGAAACATAAACTGAAGTGAAGGTCGGTCTGTGAGGTCGGCTCTCCTTCACTTCTACTTCTTCAGCTGTCACCTCTGTGTCTAGATTGGACTACACAGTGTTGAGTGACACATTGTGCCCCGCCTATTTTCTTTAACCTAAAGACACACCCCACTGGTCTGGACCGGCTGTGTTTAGTACTTTAGTACACTCGATGGTGTTAGTCTTTTAAGGTGAGTCTGTGTTTTATAAATTAGGTTGGATAAGTTTGGTCTTTCTGTACACAGAACTGTGTGTGAGGAGTCTGGGCATTAGAGAGTGTGGTACCTTGAACACTATACAAGCTCATTACAGGGTCAGAGCTACACTAGTGATCACAATGTAAGCCAATTGGGGGTTTCTGCCAAATAACCAAACTGAAATGTGAGGATGTGGTGGAAAATCTGGAATAACTGGAAGAAACCCACTGAGATACTGGAAGAAGGGGTAAACTCCACATTGAAAGTGAATGGAGGACAGTGGATCTGAGATTCAGCAGATGCCACCACTGGACAACCTTACTGTCTTTGTGATAAAATATTAAAGCTGAAGTAAAACATTTGGAGGTTTACATTATGTAAAGGCTGCACTCAGTCAGACAGGGGAAATCCTTAAGTTGTGGAATCTAATTAAACTGAGAAATACAAGAATGAGGAAGAGAAGACCATTACAATCTCCAGAACAAATCAAGAATATCCCATTTCTCTAAATGAGGTATTGTATAGGACAAGACAGGCTCTCAAATCAGAATGTAACCTCTTGATAACAAAAGAACCTGAACAACTCATCTTTAAATCACAACATCATTATGGTGAACATGGAGAGAAGGCTAATAAGATCTTAGCTCAGCAATCCACAAGCAAGAAGTTTGCAACACAAAAACAGAAATTACCAGAGCAACTGGAGATAAAGTAATGAAGCCTAAAAATGTAAGTCACACATTTAGCAAGTACTATAAGTCTTTATATTCTACTCATTTTAAAGAAGACGAGACACAATCTGAGGAGTTCTTTGGTATAATACAAACACAACAGCTGGACACTCTTAGTGAAGAGGAACTGGACAAACCTCTGAAACTCTCAGAACTTTTGGATGCTGTAAACTCACTCCAAAGTGGGAAAACAACAGGCCCTGATGGCAACCAGTGGAATTTTATAAAAACGTTTTCAACTAAGTTAGCTACACTATTATTAGCAAAGTTTAAAGAGCCTACAGACAACAAAAATCTACGCAAGAAACCTACCCAATTTTCCACACCTCCCACCCATTTCCTTTTCAAACGAAATCCTGACCAGTCCTGAGGAGTCAGACAGCATCTCATCATCAATTATTTATTTAAATTATCAGGAATATTGGCCCAGCTCTCGGCTCTTCTCTGTTTTTCTGGGTTGCAGTGTGAATCCTGTTGGGTAGTTTTTTACTTTTTAATTTTTTTTTGTTTGTTTAAATTTCTGTTTAAACTTTCTGTTTTTTTAAATTGTTTTATTTTGACTTTGAAATTCATTTGTTGAATGATGTGTGAGTCTCCACTGAGTAACACCTGGGATTCTGTCAACAGTAAAAGGCCATGAAGGACACCACACAACGTCTTCTCTAACTCTCCCTTCTCGTGTCCCTACTCATCATCACCAGTGAAGCTCTGCTGCTCTTCAAGTTCTCATTTATTTCTCCTCTCCTTGATATGAAGTGTTGTCTTCCTATTCTACTCACCTTCATCTCCTCCATCGCCCTCCTCGTCTCCTTCAGTGTCTTCTCTCTCTCCTCAAGTCTCCTCTTGATGTCACTCAGTGTCGCCCTCAGCTGTTTCTGTTTGGAAACACAAGAGGACATGTGTGGTCAGATCAGAATTCACGTTCACTTTGTGATTTCTTCTTCTCTTTTTGACTCCTGATATTTTCACAACACGTTTGTTTGATATTTTATGACACAACTTAGATTTGATTTAACAAACAGGAATGACAATAAAGATGACAAGAAAGGTTTAATTTAATTGATGTAAGATTGAGTTTGGGTTTGAAGAGTGTGTCAAATACAGAAGACAGTTTGACGGCACTCTGGTGTGTGAGTTAATTCTTGACGTTTAGAAGACATCACATCGACAAACTGGGAAATGTGAAGTTCACACAACACCAAAAATAATAAAAAGAAACTGGAGTGTAAAGTAAAGAAACTGGTGAAAGGCCAGGAGGACTTAAACACCTCATGTCAGTAATTATAGGATCTACAAGGCCATTTGATATCCTGAGTCAGACATGAGAGGACGTTGTCTGCCGTTGTCATTTTCTGGAGTCAAGTAAGATACCAAAATACACAAACGATTCTGTTGAATTCAGGAAGAAGGCAACTTAAAGGAATTCTTAAACTCAGAAATGATATTTTTATATGTTACTTAACTCAGGTGTTTTGTTTAGGTGATGAATTATTATTTTTAATAAAATTCGGGAGCTCCGCCCCCTGCTCACTTCGCTCGCCCACCCGCAGGTTTGTTTCGTGCGGCGCTTTAAACATTTAAAAGCCTGTACAGCACCTGTCCTTTTGTATCACTGCCTTGTCTCTCTTCTCTCCCAGACATCCTCTGCTCCTGTGGTGGTCCCGCTCCTGAGGCGCACCCCTATGAACAGGAAGATTTGCTATTCTTCTAATTGAGAGGGAGAACTGTCCACTCTGACTACACACGGAGCTCGATTCTCTCCTGGAAGAGACTTATGTTTCTTTGAAGTGTCTGAATAACGTTTGTCTCTAAAATCTCCTGTGTATCTGTGCCACTCTGTGACCCAAGCATGTGTAAAAACATAAAAAGATGTATTTGAACAAAATGTATGTGTGTACAGAAAATAGGACAAGAATGATGAAACTTGTTTGTGTTTTGCGTACGTGACAAAAAGCATGTATACTTTCTGGAAGTTTTCTTTTGATGATGTGTGTGACAAGAAAATATACCTTTAGGGTAATGACTTTACAAAATTGGAAAAATACAATGAGTCAGGACGCTATTTTTATTGCTTACGTGGTCAACGATCAGGAGATTAGAAAGGTATAAAAGAGCAAGGACATCTGCGCTCGAGGCAGATGAAGCGCTGTGTCCTAGGACTGTGTTTCTCTGTCATTTTACCCTTGTCTGTTATGTATTAATAAAAGGTTTTGACTAATTTTAATTTTCTTCTCTGTCTTCAGTCACAAAAGTGTCCACAGTTTTTGGCGCCCGGACGTGGGGCAAGAGACGGCCGGTCGACTCCTCCAGCGAGACCATTTCAGTGATCCGTCTTACCAGCGGACTGCCGTCAACTTGAGTACTCCGGCAGCAGAGCATGCAGCTCCGGCAAAAGTTAGGACTGCCCTGTCCTGAAACAGTTCTTGCGTGAGGAGTCCCTGGTCTCCTCTTTGCTACATCCACGGTGACTGAACGGATTTCCAGACAGAGCTTGCACACTTCCAGGCTGGGGTAAGCACCGGGGGATTTCCGAACATTTTTTATTTTCTAAATAACGGGAGGGCGAGTTTCCTGTTGACCGTCTAGTCATACTCATATCTCAACGGGTTGCTTAAGGTGATGGAGACTTGACCCAAGCAGTTTGACGCATACGAAAGGTCTGACGAAAGGATACTGGCCTCACCCATATCCTAGACTCGGCTGGACGTATTGATGTAGTATTCTGCTGAACCGAATCGGACACGAAGTCACCTGAGCTGGAATCCGGGGATGTGAGCGGACAGGCTAACGGGACGAGTAACGGGGTGGTATGGAAATATAAACCGAAAAGAGCACAGATTGCAGGATTGCTGTTAGGAAGGAATAAATAAATCTACATACGGAATAAGCAACAATACCGTGTTCTCCTGGGAACTGGAACAGGACCGATAGTTAGGTGTCTCCCCTTGGAACTAAAGAAGGGAACAGTAAGGGAATAGTGAGTGGCACACTTAATACCTCGCTGATTCATACGTACACAAGGGATTAGGCGAATCAGTATATAGTTGGAAAATTAAATACAGAACCCGGGAGGGTAAGGGAACATAATGGGAACTTATAACAGTAAGCCTGTTAATCGCCGCACAGGGGGATCAAAATCATTAATGCTGGAAGAATTATTTTCGGAGGATCAACAGACGCCCCGTAAAAATGGGTCTCCTAGAAAATTTATAGAAAAGAAGACAGGTTTAGATTTATCCTATTATTTTTTTCCCCTCCTCAGAACCAACCTCAGGCACCTCTATTATCCCCTCCTCTATTCCCCATTCCGACTGCCCCCCCTGCACTACAACTAGCAGAAGTTTCCCCTGATGATTCCCCAGGCACAGATCATTATGACCCCTCAACCCATCGTGATGACCCACCCTGTACTAGACAAACCCCCGTCTCCAAATGCACTCGAAGTCAAACCTCCACTCACAAACCAGCTCCAACTTTTTTCTCTTCTGATCCTTCACCTTCACTTACTTGCCCTCTAATAGAAGTTCCCAATCCCCATTATAACCCTGCCCATCCAGCTGGACCCCAAAATCCCACAACAGTTATGATAAATCGGAATTGGGACATCCAAGAACTAAAAGATGTCGTGAATGCACTTCCAGATCCAAAGGAAGTAGGAGGACTAAAAATTTGTTGAACAACTTGATCAGTTAGATAGCATGTATAAGCCTATGCTGCTGAATGGACCCAGGTACTTCGTCGAAAGCTTGGGACCACATGGGCCACTGTTAGCAGGGGTGTCCGCAATGACGTTCCATGGGTATGGAACCCAGCTTTAACTCGAGGACAGGGGATAGGTGGAGAAGGCGAATTTAACCCACAATGGGAGGCGTTGAGACAAAATATTGCAGAAAAATATAAAAAAGGAACGGACTGGTCCCTTATTTCTGCTGCAAAACAAAAGAGAGACGAAACGGTTGATGAATGGGCACATAGGATTCAAGACCTTATGGCTAATCACTCGGGCTTGGGAAATGCTGATGACCGCACCCGAGCTGCAGTTCCACCTTTTGTTTCCGGTTTGCGCCTTGATATACAAAACAAGGTCCGCACTTCCTGTATTGAGTGGGAAAGTGCCGCGTTTGATGAAGTCAAACGACATGCTGAACATGCCGAAAAACAAACTAAGCAGAAGGAATCGGACTCTCATGCCAAATTATTGGCAGCACAGATGAACTATTATACCAGGAATGCTCCTGACCAAGGTCGAGGATATGGCTTTAGAGGAAGGGGACGAGGACGAGGAAGAGGACGAGGTGGTTTTAGAGCTCCTCCTGTTGACCACACTAAGAATCCTTTTATTCCCTCTCCCTTTAATCCCAATGTTAATTCCTACTCTTGCTACGCTTGTGGTGAAACTGGACATTTTCGTCGGGAGTGCCCTCACAGACAGCAACAGCCCCCACCTCCCCTTATTCCACCTGTTTTCTCTGACACCCCTGACCAACCATACTGGCCATAGGAAAACGCTGGGACCTCCAGCCACTCTTTTCAACTACCTTTGCTCACCCATAATTCTGAGACTGGTCTTTTACTGACATTGTTCGTTGATGGCTCTGAGACTGTTTTCTTAATCGACACTGGTGCCACTCGCTCGCTGGCAAAGGTCCCTGCCTCAAACGAAACTGTTACTGTGCTTACTGCTTCTGGACAACCTCACCTTCTTCAAGTATCAAAGCCTCTTCAAGTCCAGTCACGTCCTGGCGGACATACCTTGTTCAACCCCAAAAGTTGTTGTGTCAAATTACCCCTTACCCCAAACCCTCTTTTGCAGCATGGACTTGAGATATTTCCCCACACACCATTCTCCTCAAAGCCCTACACTCTTTTTCCTCTTGTCTTTTTCCCAATTTACAGGCCCCTGACATTTTACACTGTACTGCCCAATACTTCCCTATAGAAGTAGACACCACCTAGCTAGAATCTCTCCTTACTTCTGGTATTTGCCCCGAAATCCTTCACATCTCCTGTGTTTTTATTTCTTCCACAAAGGCAGCTGCTTCTGTTCATTTTACATGCTCACAGCACATATATTATCTTGGCGGCACAGTGCCTCATATTTCCTTAGCAAAATCACACACTGTTAAATGAGGGGAAATAGGACCATGGGTAGAAAAATGCCTTCAAAGAACAGACTGGTTACAAGTTACTCCAGGTATTTTTGATACTCCTGACCATTTAAAGATAGCCCATTGTGAGCCTCTGGTGATCCACCCGAAATCCTCCTTCCGCCCGCACCGTGCCCAATATCCTTTGTCTCCCGAAGCAGAGGCTGGCATCTCCGCCGTACATCCCGATCTCGTCAAACGCGGTACCGCCGTTAGACATAGACCGTCATGCCTCAGGGATACAGAGAAGCCCCTTGTGTATATGGACAAGCTCTTGCCCAAAATTTTAGACGGCTTTTGGCCGGAAATAGGTAGTGCATTGATACAGTATGTAGATGGAAATGATATGTAGCGCTATGGAAGAAAATTGTACAATAGATACTCAGAAATTGTTGCTGTTTCTGAGGAAAAATGGCCATAAAGTTTCTAAAGTTAAGCTGCAGCTAATCAAAACAACTGTAAAATATCTAGGTCATGACATTATGTATGGAACAAGAGCTCTCTCTAAACCGGTCACAAAACAACAGGTTATGTCTGTTTTAGGTATTCTGGGCTACTGAAGACAGTGGGTTCTAAATTTTACTGAAAGAGCACAGCCGTTGCAACAACTGGCTGAGAAGGCTCTCTGTGACCTCAAAGCTGCTCTTCTATCTGCGCCCGCGCTAGGTTTGCCTGATCATTCTCGTCCATTCACTTTGTTCGTGGACGAAAAGCAGGGATTTATGAACAATATGGAGATAAACAAAGACCGGTGGCTTATTTTTCTAAAAAACTGGATCCAGTGGCCGCAGCACTTCCTCCGTGTCTTCGTGCTGTGGCTGCAACAACAGAAGCTGTATTAGCAAGCACGGATGTAGTTCTCATGAGCCCCCTAACAGTTAAAGTGCCAGTTACGCAGTGGTCCAAGGGGACCGCCTGCTGGAAGCAAATCGAATTTCATCAAGCTTAAGTGCACAGGCAGCTGAACTCGTGGCAC